>NW_026705597.1:0-50001 GCF_029867415.1 Vicia villosa
CACGAAATATTGCGCTATGTTAAGCAGATCGCCAAGTGATTTATGTTGAAATCACCCTACAACGAGGCCGGTCAAAACTTTATGTGCTAATGCATGCGAGAAAAGAGATATGTAGATCACTCTCCGAAAGCAATACCGCACGAAAAGAAAAATAGGGAGCGATCTAGTCTTTACCAAGAATCCATAAGAACTCTCGAGGTATTAAGACTTTCATCGATCAAAATAAAAAGAAAGAAAAGATGGAACCACATTCAAAAGCTCCTTTCATCCATAATTTCAATCACTTAATATTGCGGATTCAGATTTTCATCCTATCGACGCCCTAGGTCCATTGATATTAGAGAGAAATTAGGCCTCTAATTTGTGATTCAAAGAAAACATCAAAAGAATGGAGTAGTAGAAGAGTTAGAACCAAAAACAAGTCAAAAATAGCAAAAACAAGCATTCTGCCTCAGTGGAAATCGATTTCCCTTTGTAGGAAATCGATTTCCTCCCTGCAGAATTCAAATTTGGCCCAAAAAACAGAGCGGAAATCGATTTCCCTCTGTAGGAAATCGATTTCCTGCGCACAGTTTTCAGAAAAACAGCATTATGAACTATAAAACTTGATTTAGACAAACATACAAACACCTTATGATCTCATATCAATTGGAGCACGAATTTTCCATCAATTCACCATCAAATAGGACCAATGTAGCATTAATGATGCATCAAACACAAGCACAAAAGAATCATATTATGATAGATGAAAAAAGATGAAGAAAATTACCGAATCTTGAACAAAACTTAGATCCACTTCAAAAATCACCAACACAAATCTTGATCTCTCAACAATTGAAGAAAAAAGAGTGAAATGGATGGTGGTTTAGCTCAAAGTTTGTGAGGTTCAAGATGTGACTCACAAACTTTATGAAAGAAAAAAAGTTTTGGGGAATTTGGTAGGGATGAGGAGAGAAACTGCAAGGGGTTTGTTGGCTTTATAAGCTTGTCAAATGAGGGAGTAGAGACCTCTATTTATAGGATGGGAGCAAGAGTAGTGGCAATTTGGTCTTTTTGCTCTTGGTTAATTAACTTGTGTTTAATTGGTGTTTAAATGGTAAAATGAGGTTAAAATGGGTTTAATGAAGGGAGTAAATTTTTGTGAGGTGGAAAATTGGTAAAATGACAAAAATGATCAAAGAAAAATAGGTGCCAAAATGATGTCATACTTCCCTCCTTATTTTTTTGAATTTCGCCCCAAGGAAATCGATTTTCCATAGGGGTAAATCGATTTCCATCTTCAAATTTTCAAAAATGTTTTCTTGCACTGTTTTGATTTTTGTCCGATCTTTTACCTGTAAAATATAAACAAAAGAGGTAAAATACATATTTTTGGATTTTGGTTATTATTAAACAAATAAAAAGCTAGAAATGCTCGATAATTCCCCTCAGAGATAATCACAGTATCAAGAGATAGAGCTTCACAATGGTGCTCTTGATTAATGATTTGATGCAATTGATGTATGATCTTAGGGTAAAAAATTGGGGTATGACAGGTCATAGCATTTGTCTTAATTAACAAGAAACACCAAAATTATTAACTGCAATAGTATCTAAGATTAACTGAGTTACATGTTCTAGGGATTAGTCTTATGTCCAACTCTTCGAGCTTATAAGCATCATGTGGTAGCTTCTGGTATTCAATACAAACCTTCTCAGTTAGGTAGAAACTTTCTCAACCGTGTAGGTGTGACCACTTGTTTGAGAACTAGGTCACCTTCTTGCATCTCTCTTGGGACAACCTTCAAAGTATATCTTTTGGTGGCGAACTCTCTGATATGTGCGATCTCGTTGGTTTCGTTGATCAGGTCAGCTGCGCATCTAAGTTATGTCTCATTTTCCTCTTCAATAAATTTTGAAGGCCTCCAAATGGGCGTGTCAATTTCAACTATAAGCATGAATTCAACATCGTAGACTATAGTAAATGGCACTTCCTTGATGGTGGAATAAGGGGTAGTGTGATATGACCACAAGAACTCGTGAAGTTTTTCGACTCATAGGCCTTTGGCATCGTCCAACTTTTTCTTTATCCAACTTAGCATAACCTTATTTGCTAATTCTTCTTATCTGTTGGCTTACTAGTGGATGTTTGAGATGAACTTCATATGTATCCCAAGTGATAGAAAAAATCCACCACAGTCAAACAAGCAAATTGTGTTTTGTTGTCTGATATGATGACTTTGGGTAGGCCAAACCTACATATAATTTGTTGCCAATAGAAACGCCAAACCCTCTATGTTGTGATATTTAAGAAGGCATTCGCCTCTATCCACTTCATGAAGTAGTCTACCCCGACGATTAGGAACTTAATCTACCATGGCTCCAATGGGAAGGACCTAGGATGTCCACATCCTACTAGTATAAAGGTCATGGCGATGTGACAGAATGAATACTCTCAGTTGGTGTATGATGTAAATTAGAATTCCTCTGACATTTGTCACACATTCTGATGAATTCTACACTATCTTACATCAAGGTATGCCAATAATATCCCATCCTCAACAGCTTATGGGTAAGAGATCGCACGCCTAAGTGGTTGTCATACTCCCTTGGTGGACTTCTATGAGAACCAAGGTGGTCTCATTATCTCCTAAACATCTTAGCACGAGGGGAACTTCCTATCTTATAAAGTTTTCTAGATAATAAGGTATACCTTGTTGTTACTATTTAGATCTTCTTCGTCTCCACCTTGTCTAAAGGTATCTCATCTCTAGTCAGTAACGTATTAGGGGCGCAATCCAACATAGGGGTTTGGCAGCCTCTATGGCATTGATTTCATCTGTTTCAATACTAGGGCATCTAAAATTTGTTGTTTGGTTGTCCGATTATGGTCGGGTATCTTTGTGCTAACAAACTTTGAGAGGAGATTTCCTCAACTTATGTTCCCTAGATACATATATCACTTTAAAGAATTTAAAACTATTAGTATAGCCTCCTTTGTCATTCTCTTAAATGATAACATAACTCATCGCCTTATTGTTGATCGATATATTAAGTATAAGGGTGTGCTTACGTCAAGGCGTTTTATAAAGGGCGGTGTCTCCAAGAAGAATTTTAATGCTACGAACACCTCCTCACATTTGTTTCTCTCTTGAACTTCTCCTTCTTCTTTAGAGTGGTGAAGAAGTGGAATGTTTTGTCACCTCGACAATAGAGAAAACGAGATAGGGAAGCCAAGCAACCTATTGGTTGTTAAACCTCCTTGACGCTGAAGGCGCTCCTCATGTCAATGATCACTTGAAATTTTTTAGGGTTTGTCTCAATCCCTCTTCTCGCTAAAATAAATCCCAAGAAATTTTCTATTTGAACCCCCAATGGAGCACTTGGCATGGTTCAGGTACATGTTGTATCTTTAGACTAACTTTAAGATGTCTTTCAAGTCTCTATGATGGCTTCCTTCTTCAGGGAATTTAACAATCATATCATCATTCTAGATCTCTAAATCGCGCTCTATTTGGTCCGAGAACACCATACCCATAAACTTTTGATAGGTAATGATTGTGTTTGTCAATCCAAATGGAATGGCATTGTAATAGTAATTATATGGGTTGGACATGAACTCCTTCTAGTGGGCGTCCAAGATATCCAATTTTATTTGATTATAAATGAATTAAGTCTCCATGAAGCTCAAGGTCTTGTAACCTGAGGACCTATTGAATATTCGATCGATGTTGGGCAATGGATATGGATATTTTAGGGCATGATGTGTTCAGATCATGGAAATCGTCGCACATCCTCCATTTATTTGCTGATTTTCGAGTAAGGACCACATTAGCAAGCCAAGTTGCATATTTAGTTTCAATTATGAAACTAGCATTCTTTAACTGCTCAACCTCTTCGTGGATCGTCATCCAATTTTCTTCACCCAATTTGCGCTTTCTCTATGCCATAGGCTTCACAACATAATCTATGGTGAGACGGTGGAAAACTACCTTGGCACTATACTAGAATGTCTAAAGGGGCCAAGCGAATAAGTCAATGTTTCTTTTGAGCATGGAGATCATCTTTTCTTCATCCTTGGTCAAGGAAGTTCCTATCTCGGTGGTTTGAAAATATTGGGGTCCAATTTAAACCTACTTTAGATCTTATGTGGGCGCCAGTCTTTCTTTCGTGGGGTCTATCATAGGTCAAAATTTACGAAATCCGTTCCTTGCATGTTTGTTTGCAGAATTGTGGTTGCAGCCAATTCTGCCCTTGTTAGTTCTCTTGTTTTAGGATTGGCTGAATTTTTGTAAAACAAATAATAGCAGCAATAATGTAATGTTAGATAGGATATAATAACCTGCTAACAGGAACAGGTAAAATAAGAAGTTCTATCTAATGATGGAACATGTTGTATTAAATTATTTCAACATCTGGAAGAACATATTGATAAAGATGTCCTATGAGGGAGCATTCAACATCTCGTCTGCATAGCTGGTCTGTCATATGAATCAGCCATTTCAATAGCTACAAAATATTGAGGAATATTCATTTAGCTTATGTATCATCCAAGATTGACTTAAAACAGATATATTTGAGGATTTTCGAAAGATTCATTAGGTTTCTAAATATGGAGATATTTTAGGAAACTAATAATGTGAAGACCTTGTTTCTTGGAGAACAAGTAGTAAACTTTTTGCAGTTTCTTTGCTGCATTTTGAAGGCCCAAATCCAGTTGGGTATAGGTTATAAATAGAAGGGTTTGTAACCTAGAATGACACGCGTACAAGATGTAGAAGTCTAGAGTTCTGTCAAAGGTAAACCTCTTGGATTGTGGGAAGGTTAATCGCACCCCTCGAAGCCTGTAGGTAAGAGGCATTACGTATGTTCTTGGAGGAAGCTTTGAAGCAAATTCGGGTTGTGTACTTAGGTGGGAGAAAGCTAACAAACAGTTGAGTTTGGCTTTGGTCTTAGCTAGGTTGTATGGGAGTGTGTCTCCTCGGCATAGGAGTGTGTCTCCTCATCAGGAAGTGAGTCTTCCTGTCTATCTGTGTGATCAGAATGTTGGTGAAGGGTTGTTGATACAGTCGTTGAGGTGTTGATTGCTAGACATCATTGCAATGATTAGGAGTGAGAGGGGTTTCTCATATCTAGGGAGGACCTAGGTAGAAGGGTCATTGGATAGTGATTAAGTGCATAGATCTTCAATGGGTGTGTTGGCTGTAGGATCTATAAATTGATACTGCTAATAGTGGACTTCATCCTTGGCTTGGTAGCCCCTAGAGTAGGTGTTGTTGTATGCCAAACTGGGTAAGCAATTCTGTGTGTTTTTATCTATTCAGTACTGTTATTTTCTTGCTTGTGTTATTAATGTCAGATCAGATGTTTCAACATCCTTATAGGACATCTGACTCTACTGTACCAAAATTTCAATTGGTATCAGAGCAGGCGTCATGTTCTATTCTAGGTGAGATCCTAGGAAGGTACTTTCGGGTCATGGGCAAGAAAGAAAGTATTTACTGAAAAGAGGTATGAACTTGGACAATTCATACTATTGTAAGGATGATCTCTTGGAAATGATCATTGGTTATCTGGAGCAGAAGCTATTTCTATTTGTTGCCTTTAGGCCTGTAGCTTGGTGGAAAGTTGTTGTATGTAGGGTTGATTTATTTTCAATCCTATGTTGCCATACTTATACTTGAATAGTGGTATAAGCATTGTGTCTGAATATTGTTGAGGAGCTTGTTGTTTTCCGCTGCATGGTATCTGATATAACCCTAAAAGTGTGGGAAGGATACTAGGGTTGTTGGCCTCAACAGAGTATATGCCAGATATTTCAACAGATTTATTGAAAGTGTCAAAGAAACTTGAGATCTTCCTCAAGTCCACTCATAAATACATTTATAAAGAAGGTTGATGAGAATCAATTGATCAATGATGCTCATGTACATCCGCATATTGTTTGAAGACCTTGAAGACTATCAAGGATGGTGTGATATTCTATGGGATGTTAGAACATTATTTCAGCAGGTATGTGATCGGTAAAATAGCAAGTGTACTAGTTTGCCTCTGTAGTAATAAAGGGAAAATTCCCCGAATATCGAATCTCGAGGACTGCTTGACAAATAAGAGTTTTATCAATATTTCAATTAAACAAAAGCTAAGGTTTTGGTTTTGTTGGATTAAATCCTTACAAAGAAATAATAACGAGAAAATAAATTGATTTTTATTATCAAATGAGATGCTAGGGTGAGTGGTTGATTAGGCATGTAACACTCAGAATTGAGATCTCTTCAACAAGTTCATAACATTCAGTTACCAATCTTTAGGATGTTTTCTCCTAAGCCCTTAGTGAGAAAAACTTTGGCCTTCCAACCTAATTCCTAAGTCCTTAGGAACCTAAATTGAAACCGAGCCTTTATTTTATCAAGATTATATGGTGATTATAGGGTATCCCTAGTCCTAGGTGATATCTACTATACTCAAATTATGCACAAACCCTAACAACTACAGTCCTGTACCTGTTAGCCATGGATTAATCCTTATTTGACCGATAAAGAAAACATGAAGAACATTGCATAATTTAACTGAATACTATAAACTAATGTATTGACGAAATCACAAATTCATAGTTATTACAAAACCAAATCAGGACCACCCCCCTAGCATTGGGGGGTTTAGCCTCTCATAATATTCAAGAAAGACATAATAAATAATGTAGACATTACTAAAAAATAATGGTGACTTTGATCTCAATGGTGGAAACCCTTGAATCCCTCCGTCTCCAAAACTCTTGATGAAGCTATCTTCTCTCCTTTGTGATTTTCTATCGTATGAAGCAAAAAGTCCCAAAATAATTCTCTAAAACTCAACTAAATAGTCTAGGTACAAATCTTAGCCAAATGGAATGTCTAAAGTCCCCCCAAGGTGGAGATTTAATGAAAAGACCCTAAAATTGGAAGTTTTCTCGCTCCAAGCAACACTGGCTGTGCTAGGCAGCACTGGCCGTGTTGCTCTTTTACTCTTTTTTATTTATTTTTGCTTCAGCCATCCTGACACGGGCCGTGCTAGGCCACACGGCCGGCCGTGTTGGCCCCCTGGATTTTTGTATGGAGAAGTGTCATTCATATGACACTGGCCGTGCTAGGAAGCACTGGCCGTGTCAGACTTCAGTATTTCATTACTTCATCTTCAAACATTTCCCATCTTCTTCCATTGTTGCATTGACGCTTTAGACTCTTCAACCAAAATTGAAACATGTACAAAACCAACCAAACTGCATCAAAAGAATCTAAATAACTTAAATTAAAACATAATGCAAAGTAAACATAAAAGCAATCAAACATGAGATACTTAAACAAAAACAATAAAACTCTGATCATAGTGTCACCGAATCGAAAGATTTAGACCGAATACATGACGGAAATTAGGTAGAAATGGTGAACGATCACAACCCCAAACTTATCTCATTGCTTGTCCTCAATTGATGCAAGAGACCACATAGAGGTCACCCTGGATTTTTCTTTCCACAACACTGCCGATGTTATTCGCAACTTGCGTCGACCTTTTTGATAGAACCTCTGGCTCGCCAAACCGAACTTTATACCACACTCCCACATCAGAGTACCTTTTAACCTGCAAGCTTTTTCACACTTCTCGCCAAATCTCTCAGGGTTAAAGTGTTTTGCACTCACGAAATAAATGTATGCAATATCAACTCTTAATTTTGAATAAATTCTACCTTCACTACACAAACAAAGTTCACACACTTTTTGAGGTCTTTTTAGGTTGTAATGGGGCTTAGGTACGAGAGGATGAACAAGGAAATGGATAAACAATTAGTTTTTGGGCTAAACATTAATGTTGTGTTCCTCGTCTTTGTGCTCAACTTGTTACATTGGGGATTTATTCGACTTAGACTCTTCTGCTTCACTCAATTTTTATGAGTGCTTAATGTAACCGAGTCTTTCATTTGGGCAAGTGTTTCTTCTTTTTTTTTTGGGACATACATCCGGATGTATCAAGATTTTTATTTTCATTATTCTTTTCTCTTTTTATTTTCTTTTTACACTTGCCCTATTCTTTGATGATTACTACCCCAAACTTAGATTTTCGCACAACTCTGAAAACCACGAAATTTATGCCGAGCAAGGGTTGGACGTGTTTGGCTACAGGTTAACAGATATGGTTATAAAAAATATATATCTCAACAGGGGTAACAAAGGATAAACATATCATTTAGGATGGCTAGAAAGGCTCAGGTGGTAAAACAAACAAATGGCTCAGTGTGTGTCCTCATATTGTGCTGTGTCAGTAGAACATACGCAAAATCAGAATGATAAAGTCATAGAATCCTCGTGTCATGTGGTTCTTTTCTGGCGCAGGTACACCATAGAATCCTCTTGGTCCAGTATCACCAAGTCGTGTCCAACAGTTACTTTTCTTTCGGCTGCATCAACTTCCAGGGTGCCTCATGGAAATAAGTTCAGGTTGCACCTTTCATCCACTAACTACTACTCATCATTCATTCGGCATCCATCAATAAATCTATAACACAATGTCAACACAACACACAAACAAAAATAACAATGGAAAACAACTAAAAGAAAATGAAAAGAACCCCTCCCACACTTGAACTAAACATTGGCCTCAATGTTTTAGAATAAGCCTTGGAGAGGTTACTTACAGAGGTTATTGCACTCCAATGATCACTTCCGAGTTATCACTAGAGATGCCTTCTTTTATTTCCTGAAAATAAAACAAACAAACAGAGAAATTAATTATTAAAAGTGTGGGTTGCCTCCCACGAAGCGCTCCGTTTAACGTCGCATGGCTCGACGGTCCATTACCCTTTATTATAGGGGGTATTTCCTTTTCCAAACCTTGTTGCTTGCCACTTCCGCAACCACGAACTCATGAAGATGAAAAGCATGGACAACTTTTCTCTTCAACTCACTTCCCACATTCTTCTTGACTTCCTTAGCCTTCTTGATAGCCACATAAGTTGGTTCCACCCGAGAGGCTATGCTTGAAACTTTTTCTTGGAGCTGTTTAGGACTTTTGTCTTCTCCCTCACTTTCGATCATACCAACAGAATCTTGATCATGTACACCTGCACTTTGTTTCTTGACTTCTAACATCTTCAAGGTTACTTCTTCATCAAATGATTTCACCGTTAGTGTCCCTTTCTCAATGTCAAAGTTGCAACGACTTGTTACCAAAAATGGTCTCCCAAGAAGGATAGGAGTTTCTTCATCTTCAGGAATGTCCATGACGTGGAAGTCAACAGGGAATACAAACTTATCAACCTCCACCAGTACATCTTCAGCTACGCCATATGATTTCTTGATGGTGTGATCAGCGAATTTTAATTTTGTCTCACTTTCGCTTATCTTTCCTAATTCAAGCTTTTTAAAGATAGATAGTGGCATTAAACTCACACTAGAACCAGAATCAATGAGTACCTTTTTAAACATTCTGTTCTTGATGGTGCACGGTATCTCCACTGCGCCAGGATCTTTCTTCTTGATAGGGATCTTCCTTGCTGGCGAGACTATACCACACTTTTCAGTTGTAATTTCTGGTTCTCCTCCCACGGGTCTCTTTTTAGCAATCACCTCCTTCATAAATTTCTTATACAACGGCATGTGCTCAAGTGCTTCAAAGAAGGGGAGATTGACTTCTAACGTTTTAAACAAAGCAGTAAAATTCTCAAAGTCTTTCTCTTTTGAATCTTTCTTTGTCACTCTGGAGGGGAAAGGTAGCTTGATCACCGGTTTCGCATCTTTCTTATTTTTTTCTTCAAGTGGCTTAATCGATGGTACCACAACTTCGGGCTCTTTTGGATTCTCTCTTATTCCCAAATATACCTCAATGACCAAGTTGTCATCTATTTCCTCTTCTTTTTCAAAATCTACAGCTTTCTGACTTCTTGTTGTGACAGCATTTATTTTCTCTTGGTCTTTCGGATTTTTCACAGTTGAGCTCGGAAAGGTACCTTGTGCCTGTAGAGTGAGATGTTCTGCTATTTGTCCCACTTGAACTTCCAGATTTTTAATTGAGGTGGTGGTGTTTCTGTGGTTGTTTCTTGTTTCTTATTGGAACTGAGAACAATGCCCAGCCAATGTTTCAATTGCCACTTCCCACTCTGCCTTCTGGGTGCCTTGCTGTTGTTGATCTTTCCAAGCAAAATTTGGATGAGTCTTCCACCCTGGACTATAGGTATTAGAATACGGATTATTTTGCCTCAGGAATTTGATTTCTTCAATCTGCTTGGGAGTAGCAACAAAGTATACAGTTTGGTGAGGGCCATTACAAATTTCACAGCTGACAGGTTGAGCTTGTTGAACTTGAGCCACATGTTGAGTTCCTATATTCATAGCCTTCAATTTCTTTTCAACTTCTGCAGCTATCGCATCTTCCACCCGA
Source organism: Vicia villosa (assembly GCF_029867415.1). Taxonomy (NCBI): domain Eukaryota; kingdom Viridiplantae; phylum Streptophyta; class Magnoliopsida; order Fabales; family Fabaceae; genus Vicia; species Vicia villosa. Next base: position 10,390 of record NW_026705597.1, read on the forward strand.
ATTTTAGAAGTCTCCAACTTCAGATCAATTATTCCCTCAGGTTTGTTGGTACACCTGTCATACAACTCTAGATGCTCATTTGCAGCTATCGCTTTAATGATCTTCTTAATACCAGTGGCTGTTGAGAAACTAGTTGAGCCACCAGCTGCAGTATCGATCAACTGCTTTGTCTTTCTTTTGAGCCCATTAACAAACACTTGCATCTGTTCAGTATGATCCATGTTATGAGTTGGGCATGCTACGAGGATCCTCCTGAATCTTTTGTAGGCATATCCCAAAGGTTCACCCTCCTTCTGCTTAAAGTTCATAATTTCATACCTTTTTCGTAGAAAGACTGACGCAGGAAATACTCATTCAGGAAGGCCTTTTCCATCTCTTCCCACGATGTGATACTCCCCGCTGGGAGGGAATAGAACCACTCTTTTTCCTCTTCGGCTAAGGTGAAAGGAAACATGCTTAGCTTCTTTGCTTCTTCAGTATGACCATCAATTTTTCAGGGTGGTGCTCATGGTCAAAAATCTTTGCAAGTGCTTGTTTGCATCTTCATTAACGTTTCCGGTGAAAGGCTTTCTTTCGAGATGAGTGATGGTGCTTGGATGCAATTGAAAATTAGGAACATTCACTGGTTGGTTGACAATTGTTAGTCTCCCACCCGGTGTATTCGCAACACCATAGTCTCCGAGGAGCCTTTCTTGAGGTTCCCCCATAACTATCTCTATCTCTGACTCTGTATCTGATTTTGACCCTGTATTTGAATGACCACAATGATCTGAAGCTTCTTCCTCTTTTTCTGGTTCTGGAATTGAGGGTTCAACAGTTGACTCTGCCAGTCTTGCTTGTTTAGCTTTTCTAAGCCTGGCGTGCAAAGATCTTTCAGGTTCTGCGTCAAAAGATAAATCAGCTGAGGACTTTCCTCGCAGATAAAGATTAAAGCAGATTAGTTGAAATTAAACAAAATGACAAAAATAAAGTTGAAAATAAAATTTTAGTTGACGAGCAACAAAATTTTAATTGAACTAAAAAAACTCTATACTATGGCAATCCCCGGCAACGGCGCCAAAAACTTGATCGGTAAAATAGCAAGTGTACTATTTTGCCTCTATAGTAATAAAGGGAAAATTCCCCGAATATCGAATCTCGAGTACTGCTTGACGAATAAGATTTTTATCAATATTTCAATTAAACAAAATCTAAGGTTTTGATTTTGTTGGATTAAATCCTTACAAAGAAATAATAACGAGAAAATAAATTGATTTTTATTATCAAATATATGAGATGCTGGGGTGAGTGGTTGATTTGACATGTAACACTCAGAATTGAGATCTCTTCAGCAAGTTCATAACATTTAGTTACCAGTCTTTAGGATGTTTTCTCCTAAGCCCTTAGTGAGAAAACCTTTGGTTTTCCAATCTAATTCCTAAGTCCTTTGGAATATAAATTGAAACCAAGCCTTTATTTTATTAAGATTATATTGTGATTATAGGGTATCCCTAGTCCTAGGTGATATCTACTATACTCAAATTATGCACAAACCCTAACAACTACAGTCCTGTACCTGTTAGCCATGGATTAATCCTTATTTGACCGATAAAGAAAACATGAAGAACATTGCATAATTTAACTGAATACTATAAACCAATGTATTGACGAAATCACAAATTCATAGTTATTACAAAACCAAATCAGGACCACCCCCCAAGCATTGGGGGGTTTAGCCTCTTGATCGGTAAAATAGCAAGTGTACTATTTTGCCTCTGTAGTAATAATAGGGAAATTCTCCGAATGTCGATCTCAAGGACTGCGTAGTAATATTGAGTTCAAATTGTAGTTTAATCAAACAAAAACTAATGTTGGGGTTGTGTTTGCAAATTGTGACTAAACAATAATTAAAATAAAAGAAAAATAAATTGGCTTTTTGACAAATATGAGTATTATGCTAGGGGTATAGTGTGTGATTGTTCCTGTAATAACCTTGGATTTAGATCTCTTCAACAAGTTCATAACCTTTAATTACCGCCCTTTAGATTATTTTCCCCTAAGTCCTTAGTGGGAAAACCTTTGAACATTCATCCTAAATCCTAAGTCCTTAGAGAATTATGATGAAATCAAGCCTTTATGTTATCAAGAGTTAACCGGTAACTATAGGATATCCCTAATCCTAGGTGATATCTACTATAGTCTAATCGTACAAAAACCTTAACAACCGCTGTCCAGCTGGTTGTTAACCGTGAATCAATCTTGTTGGTCCGACAAAGAAAGCATAAAAACCTTGTACAATTAAATTGAATAAGAAAGAAAATCTATTGATGAACTCAGGAATTCAAAATCATTACAGAATCAAATCAGGTACACCCCCTAGCATTAGGGTTTAGTTACTCATATTGTTCAAAGAAAACAAAATATAAAATAGATACATTACAAGAATTGAGATGAAAGTTGATCTTCAATCGCCTCCGTTCATGAAGACCTTCTTCTCTCCCAAACCCTTGTTTTCTCCAATCTTCAATCTTGTCTTCTCCTTGCTAAAAAGTCCTTCTCTCCTTCCACAAACTTCGTTTAAATAGTATTAGTATCAGTCTCAGTGTCCACAAAAAGTCCAAAGTACCCTTAATGACAGGACATATTGAAACAGATCAAAAAGTGAAGTTTCTGTCCGCATCCATCTACACGGGCCGTGTTGATTAACACGGGTGCCCGTGTTGATTCACTGACTGACGTAATTTTGAAAATCTGCCCAGACCTATCAACACAGGTGGCCGTGTTAATTAACACGGGCCGTGTAAGCCCTTAACTTCAGAATTTGGCTTTATGTTTTTCATCAAAGTTGTAGCCCTTTTCGTTAGTGAAATTTTGCCACCGGAACCGCGTCATTCCGAGTTACGAAGCTCTAGTTATGATCAAAATACTACACGCATATCATGATGAGAAACATGCTCAAAATTTTCAGATCTCACACTTGCTAACACGAGCCGTGTCAGCCCCGTGACTTTCATCTCTTTTGCATTTTCTTTGCCACGCTTCATCCTAACACGGCCAGTTTCAGGTGACACAGGTGGTCATGTCAGACCTCATGTAGCTTGATTTTTCACTTCCTTCGAAACTCCCCTTTTTGTACTTTTTGGCATTGATTTGTCTCGATTTATTCCTTTAAGCCTGCAAACAGTAAAATACACAACCAAAGCATAAAATGTAGAAGAATGAAGTAAAACACTTGACAATATAAAGCAAATACGACTAAAATCAACGGTAAATAAACGTGTAAAAACCACTAATCAAACTCCCCCAAACTTAAACTGTTGCTTGACCTCAAGCGACAATTACAAGAGAAAATGACCTTCCAGGCACACCGGTGTTCAAACGTGAGATATCCGTTTGTATTGATCAAGAAACAGTTGGTCCGATATTCACATGACGCGACGAGTTTCTGGTAGAACATTAAACCTTAAGCTCCCATTTCGGATACCTCTCCAACTATGCTTTGCACTTAAGTCTCTTTCCGATTTTCCTCCTCTTTCATTCGGACAATCACATTAAGGCACTGCATTTCTTATAATGATCATCACATGCATGAGACGAATCAAGGCTTTTTATTTTCTTTTTCTGGCACCAAACGAGCAATATTTGCTACTTTTAATTACCGATGAAATTTTCAAACTTTGCAGTTATATATTGTCCTTTTTGGACGACGTTTGGGGATCAACCTCCTTTGGGCTGAATAACCTGGTGAGGGTTACCCAACTTAGCGAGCCGAATGCCTTTTACCGCCTTTTCATCATCTGGTGACAACTTTATCAATTTTTTTCTCAACCAGTTATCATGCATGTGAATCTGAATTATGCCAGACTGTATTAATAAACTACTCGAGGAGTACTTCTCAGGATACAAGTACTATGGTGAAAATCTACATGTTAGACTCGTATTTCTTTTAGGGAACCAAGGGTGTTTAAACAAACCTCTTCTTGTCACATTATTCCGAACTTCCTGTCCTCAAACAATCCTCCCTTCATCTCTATATACTATTCCCGGTCGCTCTTTAAGATCAAAACTCTTCAACAAAAATTAAAATTTCGGTCAAAATTTGGGAAGAACTCAATGTTTGGTTTTACACATCATAACAAAAACATAAAAAGAAAAATGCAAGAGTAAATCCTCCCCCAAACTTGAACTAAACATTGGCCCCAATGTTTCAGAACAAGCCCGAGAGGGGTGACTCACAGAGGGTAGTGCAACTCTAACTGCAGCTTCCTAGCATTCACCAGAAAGTCCCCCTTTTTATTTCCTGAAACAAAAAACAAGCAAACACAAAAAGAAAAATAAGTTGTTAAAAGCATGGGTTGCCTCCCACGAAGCGCTTCGTTTAACGTCGCATGGCTCGACGATCCATTCCCCTTGTTAGGGTGGCATATATGACACAAAGAACACATCATCTTTTTTCTTTCTTTTGTTTGGTAGCAATCCCATGAACTTAAAGTACTGATGATGTTGCTGCCAAATCCACTTTAGCTTGATTTTATTGAACAAGGCATAAATGTCTTCCAGTACTTTGTCAATTTCTTGTCTTTCATCTGCCTTGTTGTAAAAATAGTTTTCGGGGATACTCTCTTGTTGAAGATTTTCTTGTTGGGTGACCACATCTTCACAATTTGTTAAATTTGTGGTTTTATCCAAAACTCGATCATCTTCAAGTTTCCTTATTTCTTCTTCCCCATATTTCTTTTTTACCTCAAATTCTTCTATTCTTACTGCATCCTCTTCATCTGATATTATGCATTTTTCTTCTGGTTCCACATATTCTTCTTCCAACTCTAACTTTCTCCAAATAAACCTATCTGGATAAAAGTTAGTTTCCTTACATTCATTCATAAGGATTCTTACCTCTCTCTTATATGCTTTAAAAAATTTTAGTCGCCTCTTCCAAAGTGACTCCTGAATCAGGCGACCAACATGCAGGAGATACAGGTGGCAATGTATCAAAACAATACATAGCTACAAAACTAAGACAATTTGTTAGTAGCAAAGTAGAGAAGAATTCATGAAGCAAAAATAATCAGACTTTTTTTTGTCTTTTTTTTTTATAATAACATCAAATTCCATGATTCATTCATTGAATCTGATAAATTCTTATATGCACATAGTGGAGATATGTCACCAACAATAGCATTTAAAATGAAGCTTGAGTATGTCTAATAACATATATGGGCATATGCAGCATACTTGTCATTTACAAATAAGCATACTTTGAGTTAGATATGTACATGATTCTATGATTGCTCAAGTCTCCTGCTAATTATTAAATTTTGTCCAATTATCCTAGTCCGAAAAGATATGTTGAGGAATTCGCCGTCCCCAAATATTTTGTTTCCTTCTGTCAAGAAAATCATTAGAGATGCATTTTGAACTGAGATTGAAATAAGATTTGGTTTTACCATTCCAATTTAATGACATATTTTTTATCGAATGAAATAGTACTGGTGTTTAAACCTCTAGAAGTTGTGCTTATGATAATTAATCATAAGTTTTGGTTGCACATTCGACTAAATTTTTTTTTCTCTTCATTGTTGTGGCTTTCAGGTGATAGATATTTGAAGCTGTGTATTATTCTTGAACCAGAAGTTACATTTCTACCTCGTGCAAAAGACGACGAATGTCTACGAATGAAGAGGCATGTAACTTAACTCGTAGACACATACTTCTCGGGCATAAGAAAAATGGCTCAGAGTTGTTCTCAGTAAGGGGAGAGGGAATCGATCCTGCTGCATAGGTAATTGCAGAATATCTATCCATCTGATGATGAATTTGGCGTGCCATATACTTAGGAGAACCAACATTTGATGAATTCGTATGACTTTAATTTTTTTTTTCTTTTACTAGTGAAACTCGACATTTCTTTGAAAATTGATTTCAATATTACTAAGATGTGTTGTTGTTAAATTAAACAAGTGTTGTATTAACCTTACAAAAGTAATTACACCAATATCAGACTATCAGTACATGCATAAATTTTGTACTGTTTTGCCAACCTCTTGCTTTTATCTTCAAACATGTAATTGGAGACTAGGACTAGAAGAAAAGGTTCACAAGAAATTCCCCAAATTGGAGATTTATAAATATTTTAATTAAATTTATATTACAGAATATGTGTAAACCGAAACAGAAAAAAGAGATGGGTGATTTGGAAATGTTAGCCGCACAAAATAGGTGTACATGGGTGGACGATAATGGAATTTCTCCGGCACTGAAAAATCATGGCTCAATTATAATAGGAGTATCATGGATCAATTGTAATAAAAGTAATGCGCTTCCTGGCTAGCTTATTTGAGACAGGTTATTTCACTTGGTTTACTAAAAACCTTCCATTTGGTACCCACATTTGTGTAGAGCTTTGCTGATATTGTCCACCTGCATTACAGTAGCAAAATATCATCAGAATTTTAAGTTGGCAAAAAAGCTAACTTGAACTTAATCCATAAAGCAAGATTTCTACCATGATTTTCTAAATGAGCAAATAGAGGAATCACTTGGACTAAAGCCTTTTAAAAAAAGATAGAATCTATACATCATAATTAGATTCAACGTTAGCTTCAACATAGCTTCACCAAATCTATATATCAAAAGGACAAGAGCTCCACCAAAGTAAAGCTTCGACATAGCTTCATCAGAAGCTGATGACGTAAAGACAAGGAGATAAATTCCTGTAAAAACCTCTAAAATGTTCAACATTAGAAATATAACCGAGTTCTGACGAGCAGCATGCGGAGCATACGTGTCTGATAAAGGTGGTTGGTGAAGAATCGAAAGTAATGCTGCGAACAAAGTGAGAAAAGGAATAAACGCGTTTAGGAGAAGAAAAAGCTTATCTAATGAAGAGTTTGTCGAATTTGCCGCTAGTGTATAAAGTGATGCACTTACACCATTGAATCTCACAGTGAGTGATAATGCCAAGGGTCTGTTAACTGGGAAATTTTAAATGCAGAGAACAAAACATATTGTGTTGAACCAATATATGTTGCAGCCACTTAACAATCACGGAAGAAAAACCTGAAACATGAAAAGTAAATAAAAAAACTAGTTAACTTCACTATAATTTTCCTTATAATTCATAAGCTTTTATGAAAATAGAATTAAGTACATGTGAATGTATCATTAATATTATCATTATTTTTTCTTTAGAATCTACCATTATAATTATTTTAGAACTTGTTAATTTCCAAATTTCACCACAAAATCATCAATGGATTTTGAGGATAGTACAGTACAGTACATAGGCTAAGGTATCCTAAGCAATGAAGCAAAAGTACCAAGCAGAGCATACTAGAAGAATAACACACTTTTAATCATTTAAACAAGTGAACATTACCATTTGAAATTGATAGTTGGTAGCATATATTCCCATTGCTTGTTTTCCCATTGCATACTGGTACGTTTTCCAAAATCATGAATTTGAGAAGAAATTGGCATGCATAAGAAAAATACCGCAAAAAAACTATATAAACGACATTTATATATCAATTAGGAATAAAAAGAAAACATGTGGTGCCTACCTCAGGAACACCTCCGCCGTAAATATGTCGGGGATACCTTCGTTATAAATTAATGGATTTAAATCTTTCTTCAATTGCCGAACACCTAAGGCCATTGTAGACACTAATAGGTGAAATTGTTCAGAGAGATACAGAGATAGCTCTTTGAAGTAGGGGTGTGCATTTAAACCGGTTCATGTGATCCATAACCATAAATTTGGTTTCCAAATTTAAAAAACCCAAACCATTTTAGTCATTAACTGATCCAATCCATTTAAAGAAAAACCAATAATATTGGATACCCATTTATTCAAATTTGGTTTCTATTCCTAATCCAATTTACTTAAACGTCAAAAAAATTTTCTCTTAATGTCCCTGCTGTTACATTTTGATTAACAAAATCACATTGTTAATTTTTTGGATCCCAACATTAAATACACCTTACTCATTACTAATTAATAAATATTATTCTTTTAATTTAAGATTTTATTTCAAAACACTTTAAATATTAATTAAGATTTATTTAGTAATTTAAAAGAGGATTTTAAATATTAGAATAATTTTTGTTGTGGTGCTTAAATTTACTTGCAGACCTGTATGAAGTAATTGACATTAAATTTCGTCAAACACATGGATCATCATGCAAAATGAAAAAATTCAAAAATATGATAAGAACAAAACCAAAATTTAAATTATATATACAACATCCAACTTACTTAATAGAAAGAAACATATTCACATAGACTAAATTATTAGAAAACAAATAAATAGTAAATTAGCATAAAATATGTCTGCACAGTACGTGTGTTCATCACAAGCAAAAAAATTTCAAAATTGGTTGAAGCAAAAAAAAATTGATGTAGTTGGTTTTAAGAAAAACCAATTCTTCATCAAAGGCTTTTGTTTTTAGCAGTATTGATGTGTTTGTTTAGTTGTATTATTTTGATCATCTTAGTAAATTCTTTATCAATTCTCTTGATTTATTGTTTCCTATTTGTCACATGTGAGGCCTACCGGAAAAACTCACCAAGATATTGAGAAAACAAGATTTTAAAAACTGATTTTTAAACTGGTTATTTTTAAAAACTGGTTTTTAAATTGGTTATTTTTAAAAATTGATTTTTAAACTGGTTATTTTTAAAAATTGGTTTTTAAACTGGTTATTTTTAAAAACTGGTTTTAAAACTGGTTTTTTAAAAGAAAATAAAACTGGTTTTGAGAGAACCGGTTTAAAACCGGTTTTTTTGTTAAAACTGGTTTTTGTGAAAAACCGGTTTAGAACCAAACCAAACCATATGTAAACCGGTTTTAAAAAATTAAACCGGTTTTAGTAAAATAGTTTTAAGATCCAAACCAAACCATATATATGGTTCAATTTGGTTTGGTTATTGATCCATGCACACCCCTACTTTGAAGGAGGGGGGCTTTGAGAAAGATAAGATAGAACAGATAATGTGAGGATATCAAATTAGAGAGAAAATGAATGTGGAGACTGGTTTAGAAAATTCAGAAATTATCTTTTTTATATAATTTTTTTCCATCTAAGCTAAAAATAGGAGGGAAAGTTTTAGAATATGAGAGGAAATGTAAAAAAAATAGGTGGGAAAACTTTTAGCATCTATGAGGGAAAGAAAAATAAATGTGAAATTTATTTTCATATAAAATTCCAATTTTTTTTAAATTCATTAGATTTATACAATATATATATATATATATATATATATATATATATATATATATATATATATATATATATATATATATATATAAAATAACAGTAACAAATACCTTGAAATACAAAAGACAAAAATAAATTTCTTGGAATATTTTAATGTTAATTTTTATGCATATTGTTTTTAAAGAAAATTTTAATTAAACTGTCTAATAAATAATATCTCAATTGAAATGTATTTTTATCAAAAATAATTGTCACTTTAAAATATCAATAATGGAATATTAATTTATTTTTTCTTTAAAATGTTAATATCAATTTCGAGAAAATTCAAAAATGATCTTTTATGCATAGTCGAATGTCTTCTATGCATCCCTAACATGGTTCACACATAGTCGACCATCATCAATTAACTATCTATAATGGTTCACACATAGTCAATCATCATCAATTGGCTGTCTGACATGGTACACACATAGTCGACCATCACCAGTGCATCTCTGACATTGTTCACACCTAGTGGACCTTCATCTACGATTGTCTGACATGGTTCACACATAGTTGACTGTTGAGAAATATATTTTCGGCAAATATTTTTTGTATCGTATCCACAGAGATTGGGTGATATTACCTCCGTTCTACAGTTGCAATCATTTTAAGTTGATAAATAAAAATTGGTTTGGTTTGTGTTTGGAATTTATCTTGAATTTTAGAAATAAACTAAGATAGTAAAATATGATTTTCTCAAATAAAAAATGTTTTGCCAAGATTAGTGTTCACTATTCCAAACTCATGCATTTCTTCAAATCATGTATATGAATTCTAATTTTATGAATACAATCTAGTATTTCCTCAATATCATTTATTCCTAAATAATATTGTAATGATTGTTAAATAAAACTTTAGGTAATTTCTTTACCTAAACATGCGTCTAACCATCATTATCTAGCAATACAAGTGATAAACAATACATAGATCTGTTTGTACGATTCATGCATTGTTTGAATAAACCTCTAAAATAGTATTTATATTATCTTTTTCAACAATAATATAAATCAAAGATAAGATTTCAACACAAGAGATTCATACTATATTCAATCAATGAGAGATTCACATACATAAGTGTTTAAGAGAGATACATAGAGTTATGAGGAATAGATACCTCTAATCTTAGCAAATAAAATAATTTAGCTCCTCATCACCATGGTTGCAAGCTCACAAGAATGGTGAAATTCATTTTTGCTTTCTTCCCTATTTTCTCTCTATTCTGTCTTTCCAATAATGCAATGCTTCTAAATCTCTAAGTAATGGGGATATATCAAAATTACACAAAGTTTTTCTCTCTAATAAGACAAAAAGAAATGATTGTTATTCCTATTGCCTCCTTAAGTGACCAATAGAAACCAATAACTCCAAAAAGTGCCTTTTTGCTGTGTTTCATGCCACCTTGCGCACATGCCTCTCAAAAGTCAGAATTGGAACTAAAACACGCTGGCAGGATTTTCTCTAGTTTGCGGCGCCAACATGAGGACGCGGTGCGAACAGAGTGGATTTTCACTTCTTGGCTTGATTTCTTGTCATTCAAATCCACAACTTCTTGAAGCAGAATTCTACAAAACTAGCAAAAAGAGTGAAATACCTACTCAAATAGAATTAAAACAAGAATAATTACATATTTGCCTATTGTGTGATTAAAAACATATGATTTGAATAGAAATTGGTTAAAAGGGATAAATAAAAAGATGTGAAATTTACTACTATTTGGTCCCTAACAACTCTCCCTAACTTGCCATTTTGTTTGTCCCTAAACAAAAAATTGCTACCAAAGGAAACAAAGTATAGCAAGAGAATGTATCATAAAATTTAAAACAATTGGGTGGTTCAAAAGTACACGGCCTTTTCGCGATACATTTACCTCAAAGCTAGACAAGACAACAACGGCATAATGGTTGTGCACAAAAGTACAAATCAAAAAGTTCCAACAAGTACATGTCAAGTTTGAATCACCTACACATAATCTGTGAATAATGAAGATATGAAGGTTTCTTTCACTCCTCCGAACAATTAAATCAACAACAAGTCCAATTATGCATTCATCAAAACAAACACCAACTATGTGAACAAAATGAGAATCAAGAGGTCTTTCAAAGGTTATAGTGTGGCTTGGGTTACAAAGAAGGGATTCAGAAAATCGAACAAAATCCTAAGGGATCATTTTCTTCTCAATTCACTCAATAACACCTCCTCATAATCCAATTTTCTTTACTTTTTCACAACACACAACCGGGAGCCTTTTCTTATTACTCATGACAAGTGTTACTTCTTTTTCTTTGGCTCCACTTTGGTTTAAAAGTACACACTTGCTCTTTTTCATAAGGAATGCTTATTTTCTTTTATGGACCACTTATTTATTTATTTTTTTCTTCACGACACTTGTATTTCTCCTCAACTTTGCTCTTTTCACACCAACTTTGATAAACAAAAATGCTCCCTACGGAAAATTAATTGCAACCAATTTGGTTGAAGGTTCACTCACACTAAAGAATAGGATTCATTCATTCAAAAGTTTATGCAATGATGAATTTAAATGAATCCTAACAAGCTCATAGGGGGAACTAGGGATTTTTCCTCACAAGGTTGATTGATTTAACATTTTGCCAAGTGGTTTCTCTCAAAACAATCAATGCCTCTACCATTTTCACAATTGTTAACAACAAGGATTAATGCATGATTAAACATAATAAGAGTGTGTCAAAATAATGTCCGGTATCCTGCAATTTAGTATACAATGGAAAGCTACCTCACATATGGTTAAGTTCTAATTGATTCAAAAAGACATGTAATTCAAAGAACTTATGCTATGCACTTTTGCACAGACCGTCACACAATTATTGCCAAGTCTAGTAAGCGATAAAAATGTACCTTGAAATTGCATCATACCACTCTTATCATCACCACCCCAATTGCATCCAATAAGAACACAATCTCTTGCAACTTTGTTCCTTCGCTTCAATGAATAAGCACAATTAAACAAAAAAATTTAGCAAGTAGGGTAAATCAAATTTAAAATTCACAAATCAAAATTTAAATCACACACACAGGCAAAACATGCAAACTAGTCTTCAAAATTGCCAACTACTTAATTAAATCAAAATACAATAAACCAACTTTAACTAAAGTACTAGAATTAAAATGCTAGGAATTAAAATTGCTGGAAATTAAAAACTAAATTAAAACTACCCAACTACGTCTTCAAACATCCTCATCATCACCGCCTCCTACCGGGACTATGACATCTTCCATATCAGCATCCATATTTGTGGCACCACTTCCACTAGCCTGGCCACTGCCTCCAGCACCCCCCCCCCCCCATAAAAGCTGGCCTTCCCTTAGGCCAATTAGCATATGCGAGGTAGTCCGCCTGAGTTGGGAAAGTGCGTGCATCTGGTGCTAAGAAAGTGTTCTGAAATTGCTGGTGCATGGCATCAAAAAGAAAGGTTTGAGACCTCCTTGAAGCCTCAAAGTTCTCACAACAGTATGATGCAAACTCCATTTGATTGAAGCCAGGCGTACGGCGTGCACGCGGTCTAGAAGAGAAGGCTCCTGCACTTTCAGCTCTGTTTGTTGCTACCTCACAAAACCTGTTCACAAAATAATCATTAATAATAGTGGTAATAGTGAAGTGTACTTCCTGTGGGATTGCCACATTGGCTTTCTTGCACAGCCCCATAATCAATCCTGGGTAGATGAGATTTCCGGCCTTTTCACCAAATTTTGTTCCACTTGTTGCCACTTTTCTCATCTGATTGGCAATGATGGAGGCGATATCGACCGATTGTCCGTCCATAATAAATGACATCAAGCATGCCACTTCTATTGGGATGGTGGTGGTGTGAGAATGTGGTCTGAAGTTTTTCATAAGTAAGACGAGGAGAGCTCGAGCCTCCAGAGTGAAGTCTTCTCTTCTCCAGTTTTTAGGAAGCCCTTGCTCGTTCAGCACATAAGTTCTACCTTCCTGACACAGCTTGCTGCTCACCCAATCATAATCTCAATCTGCAGCATCGTTCTTCATGCGGTAGGCGCATTTTTCTCCCTCTTCCAAAGGTAAGGGGTTTCCTAAAAATTTGTTGATTGCGTCTCTGTTGAAGATGATAACTTTACCCCTCACTTTGGTCCTATAATGGTATGCCTTTCCTTCTTCCACTTGCAAGGCATTAACGCAGAATTCATGCACAATGTCATAGTTGATATCTCTCACCGGCTCACACAATTTCTTCCACTTATGCCCCTCAATGATGCTCACAATCTTGCTCAACATGCCGTTCGGGTTGAATTGAACCAATCTCTCTGCCACAACTGTTCTTTGAACTAGGAAATTGTATCGCTCTTCACATTCGTCACTGAGAAATTTGCTCACCGTTCTGATGGGGGATTTAGTCTTAGTACGCTTAGAGATCTGTACAGAAAACAACCAACACAACAATACAAACGACCACAATCATCAGCACAAGACAAAAAAAATAGTGGCTGAATTCAACTGGGTTTGCGGCGCGTCCTGAGCGAAACCCAGAAAAATTCATCATGCAAAATTATGTCATACCCAGTATATTTTCACAGCAATTGTTAACAGTGTTACCCACACACATCTCAATTCAACAATCACAAACTAACTTCAGTTCTTAATTTACAATGCTAACACATGCAAGTTTGAAAAATCCCCCTCTTCTAACCCTAAGAATTTAAAAGGAAAGACAAAGAGAGATTTAGAACATAACATACCTCGATGGAAAGTGTTAGAGTGACTAGAGTGAGGATTTGGGATGAAGTTATGAGTGTGGGTATGGTTGAGTGAGGAAGATAGGGTTTTTGGTTTGTGAGAGGGAGAGTGAGAAGAAAGAGCAAAGAAAAGAAATATAAAATAATAAAAGAGAGAACCTTAAAAACTAAGTGACTATCTAAATTCCGTAAGGGACGCGGCGCGTACTGAGTGAGTTTGGAAACATGACATTCTGCCAGTTGGTTCGCGGCGCTAACTAGGGTACCCGGCGCGTACTGAGTGAGTTTGGAAAAATAAAAAGTTTTTGCCACATTGTTCACGGCGCGAACTAGGGGATGCGGCGCGTCCTTAGCAGGTTTTTAAAACCAACAATTACAGCAATGTTCCACAATATTTCAACGTCACACGCAACTTACGAAACCGGTAAAAAAATAAAAATAAAGATAAAAGTAGAATTACAATGTTGGGTTGCCTCCCAACAAGCGCTTTGTTTAACGTCGTTAGAGCTCGACGGTCCATGATGATTCAAGGTTCGATAAGTGAAATTACGCTTACATCTTGATTGAAGTCACCACCATGATACACCTTCAGTCTTTGCCCATTTACCGTCCAGTTTGCCTTGGTCTTTGGATCCTCCAAAACAATTGCTCCATAACTCCGAACTTCCCTTACTAAAAACGGTCCCGACCATTTCGATTTCAACTTTCCCGGAAAAAGTTTAAGCCTAGAGTTGAAGAGGAGTACCATTTTCCCTTCATGAAATTCTTTAGACCTTACTTTACCATCATGATATTTTTTCACTTTTTCTTTGTAAAGTTTATTCAAGTGGTAAGCGGTGTCTCTCATTTCTTCAACTCTATGAAGTTGGTGTTTCCGTTTCAATCCGGCCAATTGGAATCAAAGTTTAAAAATTTGAGAGCCCAAAGTGCTCTATGTTCCAATTCAACCAGCAAATGGAAAGTCTTACCATAGACCATTTGAAACGGTGTCAAACCTATTGGAGCCTTAAGTGTGGTGCAATATGCCCACAAGGCTTCATCCAACTTCAAAGACCAATCTTTCCTTGCACTTGAAACGGTTTTCTCTATTAGAGACCTCGGTTTGACCATTAGCTTGAGGATGGAAAGGAGTAGTGATTTTGTGCTTGACACTATAATGTTCTAACACTTTTTCCAGTGGTGCATTACAAAAACGAGAGCCACCATCACTTACCAAAACTCTAGGCGCACCAAAACGGGAAAATATGTTTTTCTTTAAAAATTTGATTACCGTTTTGGAGTCGGCCTTAGGTGAAGCACTTGCTTCAACCCATTTGGACACATAGTCAACCGCAACTAGAATATACTCATTACCAAGAGACAGAGGAAACGGGCCAACAAAATCAATACCCCAACAATCAAATACTTCAACTTCTAGCATGTTGGTTAGTGGCATTTCATCTCGTTTTCCTATTCCCCCACTTCTTTGACACTGATCACAACTTTTAGCGTGTTCATGAGCATATCTAAACAATGACGGGCAATAAAATCCCGATTGTAGGACTTTAGTGGTTGTACGTAATCCGCTATAATGCCCTCCGTAAGGAGAGTTGTGACAATGCCAAAGAATGTCTTTGGACTCTTCACTCGTGACACACCTTCTCAAAATGTTGTCCACTCCCAATTTGAACAAGTATGGATCATCCCACACATATTGCTTGACATCGGACAAGAACTTCTTCTTTTGATTACTAGTGAGGTCTTCCGGAATCAACCCGGTTTCCTTAAAATTTGCGAAATCGCAAACCAAGGCCTCACTTGTATCACATAGAGTTTCTCGTCCGAAAACTCCTCTCTCACTTCACTTTCTTTCAGCGTCACATATACATTGACCAAACGAGATAAATGGCCCGCTACCAAATTTTCGGACCCCTTTTTATCCCGGATTTCTAAGTCAAATTCTTACAACAAAAGAATCCATCGGATTAATCTTTGCTTAGAATCCGGTTTGGTCAACAAAAATTTAATAGCCGAGTGGTCCGTGTAGACAACAACTTTTGAACCAATCAAGTAAGCTCTAAATTTTTCCAATGCGTACGCTATGGCTAGTAATTCTTTTTCCGTTGTTGCATAATTGATTTGTGCTTCATTCAAAACCTTACTAGCGTAGTGAATAGCATGAAAAACTTTAGACCTTCTTTGACCCAAAACAGCCCCAACCGCGTAATCGCTAGCATCACACATAAGTTCAAAATCAAGTTTCCAATTAGGTGCAACGATTACGGGTGAGGTGACCAACTTTTCTTTTAGCTCTTGAAAAGCTTCTAAACATGACTCATCAAAGTTAAATGTCATACCTTTGTTGAGCAAGTTGCTCAATGGCTTTGCTATTTTTGAAAAATCTTTAATGAACCTCCTATAGAAACCTGCATGACCAAGGAAGCTTCGTACTCCCTTGATGTTGACTGGAGGGGGCAGCTTTTCGATCACCTCTACTTTGGCCTTGTCAACTTCTAAACCCCCTGATGAGATTTTATGACCAAGAACCACTCCCTCGGTAACCATGAAGTGGCATGTCTCCCAATTAAGCACAAGGTTGGTTTCCACACATCTTCCTAACACCACATCTAGATTCTTCAAGCATAGATCAAAAGAAGCACCATAAACGGAAAAATGGTCCATAAAAACTTCAATGCATTCCTCAATAAAATCCGAGAAAATATCTTGCATACACCTTTGAAATGTTGTCGGTGCATTACATAAACCAAATGGCATCCTTCGATAAGCAAAAACACCAAATGGGCATGTAAAATCCATTTTCTCATGGTCCGCCGGGTTCACCATAATTTGGTTGTATCCCAAATAACCATCCAAGAAGCAATAAAAGTTTTTACCGGCCAATCGCTCTAGCATTTGATCCATAAACGGTAGTGGAAAATGATCTTTTCTTGTGGCTTGGTTCAACCGCCTATAGTCAATACACATTCTACACCCGGTCACCGTTCTTGTAGGAATCTACTCGTTCTTATCATTCCGAATAACCGTCATCCCACCTTTCTTTGGAACCACTTGAACCGGACTCACCCATGCGCTATCGTAAATGGGATAAATCATCCCGGCTTCCAATAGTTTAATCACCTCTGTCCTAACTACCTCCTTCATAGACGGATTCAAACGCCTTTATGGTTGTGTTACAGGCTTGAAATCGTCTTCCATCACAATGTTGTGCATAGAATAAGCTGGGATAATTCCCTTCAAATCGGACAACACCCAACCTAAAGCCCCCTCATTTCTTTTCAACACCTCAATTAACCTATTTTCCTCCTTTGGTAATAGAGCACTACTAATTATCACCGGTTTGGTGAATTTTTGCCAAGGAATACATACTTCAAATGAGTGGGCAGAAACTTTAATTCAACTTTGGTTTCTTCCACTTTCTTTTCCGCATATAATTCCTCTATCTTCTCCTCCTTTTGATCAATTTCTCCATAAGACTCCAATATTTCCAAAATAGCCTCGATTTCTTCTTCTTCATCTTTGAAAGAATTGTTGTAATCACCTATGAGACATTTCTCTAATGGACTAGAGATATGAACATGATTGGCAACTCCCACGACTTCCTCTTTACTGACATCCATACGGAAAACATCGTGCTTTTCTTTGGGGTGCTTCATCGCTTCGAAGAGATTAAAAGTGACCTCCTCATCTTGCACTCTCACTTTCATGAGTCCATCATCAATATCTATCATCATCTGGGCTGTTTTCATAAATGGACTTCCAAGATTCAACGGAACATCTCTATCTTCTTCCATATCCACCACCACAAAATCTACTGGGAATAAGAATTTGTCAACTTTTACCAATATGTTTTGAGCAACTCCATGGGGTGAGGTTGTAGACTTATTGGCTAGTTGTAGTGTCATTCGGGTAGACTTCATCTCAATATTCCTCAACCTCTTTATGATAGACAAATGAATGATATTAATGCTAGAACCCAAATCAATTAGACCATTGCCAATATAAGTACCTCCAATGGTGACTGGTAGGATGACTCGTCCCGGAACGGTTTCTTTTCTTGGAAGGGTTCTTTGAATGATAGCACTACATTGAGCATCAAGCATGATGGTTTCGTTATCCAGATATCGCTTCTTTTTGGTGAGGATGTCCTTCAAGAATTTTGCATATTTTGGCATGTGTTCTAATGCTTCGGCAAATGGAATATTTATTTGAAGTTGCTTAAATATATCCATGAACCTAGCATAGTGTCTTGCGTTCTCCCTCCTTGATGGTGCACGTGGGTAAGGTAAGTTTTGTACGGGGTTTATACTCACTCATTTTCCTTCTCTTTTATTCTTCTTCACATTTTTCTCTTTTTTGCTACTTTCATTTTTTTTCTCTTTCTTTTTTGACTACTTCCTCCTCTTCTTTTTCTTTTTCTTTTTCAACCATTATCTCATCCTCCTCATCTTCAACAACAACAAATCCATCATCCTCCACTATTACTTCCTCATTAGCTTCATTGTTCACCTCTCTTCCGCTCCTTGTGACAATTGCTTTGCAATACTCTTTTGGGTTAAGTTGAGTGTTTGCGGAAAAAGAAGGTCCCGTTTGTTGTTCGGCCAATTGTTTTGCAAGTTGCCCTACTTGATTCTCTAAATTTTTTATGGCAGCCAGATTAGTCTTTTGATTCTCCATAGAAAGTTGCATGAATTGGTTGAGAGTGTCTTCCAATTTTGAGCTTCTGCTTTGAGGTTGTTGACTTTAACCTTGTGGAATTCGACTTTGATACGGACTTTGATGTTGATTGTGTTGGTTGTTGAATATTTAGGGTTGGAATCCTTGGTTTTTCCTTTGATAAGAATTGTTGTGGTATGGAGGTTGCCTTTGATAGCCTTGATGTTGGTTGTTCACATAATTAACTTCCTCTCCTTCGGGTGGTGGACAAAAGCCGGTAGGGTGGTCACCTTTGCAAAGTTAACAACCTGCTACTTGAGAAGTCATTTGCATTCCATGAATTTCCTTCATTTGTTGTGGGAGCTTCGACATTTGCTTGGTGAGTAACTCAACTTGTTAAGAGAGAATCTTGTTTTGAGCAAGGATGGCATCATTGGTGTTTAATTCAAGAACACCTGGCTTCCTTTTTGATGGACTCCTATCATGTTGAGTTTAGAGATCATTGAGTGCCATACGATCAATTATCATTGTTGCATCCTCCGCGCTTTTTGACATTAAGGATCGACCCGCGGTAGCATCCAAAAGTGTTTTGTGCACCGGTTGAAGCCCATTGCGGAAGATGTGAATTTGTGTGAGATCATCAAAACCATGACCCTGGCATTTTCTAAGCATGGATTTGAATCTTTCCCAAGCCTAATTCAAGGATTCGTTGCTTCCTTGAGTGAATACCGCAATTTCCGTTTTGGCCTCCATAAATCGGGATTGAGGAAAATATCTTTCTAAAAAAATTTCTTCCAATAAATTCCAACCCGTCATCATGTTTGGTAATTGATCAAGATACCATTCTTTGGCTTTCCCCATTAATGAATGTGGAAAGAGCATCTTGAACAATGATTCTTCATTTGCTGCATCAACTCCCGTTGAACCCGCAATCTCATAAAACTTGGTGAGGTGTGCGCAGGGATCCTCATGATCCATTCCGATGAATGGATTTGCATAAACAAGTTGAAGGATTCAGGTCTTCATTTTCGTATTTTCTCCACCTTGAGCATTACGTGCAAATTGAGCGGTGCGTCTTGGACAATTGGCGGACATTTCGGTTGGAACAACACCCGCCATATCTCCTTCAAAAGTGTCTACAACTACTTCTTTAATTTGATTGTTAGAAGAAGTAGATGCCTCTTTTCTTTGTCGCTTCTCTTGGGCTAACTTCCTTCTTCTTCGTGTCTTGCTATTGAGCCTTCGGAGTGTTCTTTCAATTTCGGGATCAAAATGAAATTGCTCTTTGGTAGCTTTTTCTTGCATGCACAAAAATCTACAAAACTAGCAAACCAAGTGAAACGCATAAGAGTTAAGAATAAAGTAACAAACTTAAAACAATGAACTGTTGCAATGCTTGCAATATCAAACGCCAATCCCCGGTAACGGCGCCAATTTGTTGAAAAGTATACTTTCGGCAAATATTTTTTGTATCGTATCCACAGAGATTAGTAGAAGAAAAGGCTTATCTAATGAAGAGTTTGTCGAATTTTCCGCTAGTGTATAAAGTGATGCACTAACACCATTGAAACTCACAGTGAGTGATAATGCCAAGGGTCTGTTAGCTGGGAAATTTTAAATGCAGAGAACAAAGCATACTGTGTTGAACCAATATATGTTGCAGCCACTTAACAATCACAGAAGAAAAACCTGAAACATGAAAAGTAAATAAAAAAACTAGTTAACTTCACTATAATTTTCCTTATAATTTAGAAGCTTTTATGAAAATAGAATTAAGTACATGTGAATGTATCATTAATATTATCATTATTTTTTCTTGAGAATCTACCATTATAATTATTTTAGAACTTGTTCATTTCCATATTTCACCACAGAATCATCAATGGCTTTTGAGGATAGTACAGTACATAGGCTAAGGTATCATAAGCAATGAAGCAAAAGTACCAAGCAGAGCACACTAGAAGAATAACACGCTTTTAATCATTTAAACAAGTGAACATTACCATTTGAAATTGATAGTTGGTAACATATATTCCCATTGCATATTTTCCCATTGCATACTGGTATGTTTTCCAAAATCATGAATTTGAGAAGAAATTGGCATGCATAAGAAAAATTCCGCAAAAAAACTATTTAAACGACATTTATATAGCACTTAAGAATAGAAATAAAACATGTGGTGCCTACCTCAGGAACACCTCCGCCGTAAATATGTCGGGATTACCTTCGTTATAAATTAATGGATTTAAATCTTTCTTCAATTGCCGAACACCTAAGGCCATTGTAGACACTAATAGGTGAAATTGTTCAGAGAGATACAGAGATAGCTCTTTGAAGGAGGAGGAGCTTTGAGAAAATAAGATAGAACAAATAATGTGAGGATATCAAATTAGAGAGAAAACAAATGTGGAGACTGGTTTAGAAAATTCAGAAATTATCTTTTTTATATAATTTTTTTTCATCTAAGCTAAAAATAGGAGGGAAAGTTTTAGAATATGAGAGGCAATGTAAAAAAAATAGGTGGGAAAACTTTTAGCATCTATGAGGGAAAGAAAAATAAATGTGAAATTTATTTTCATATAAAATTCCATTTTTTTTAAATTCATTAAATTTATAATATATATATATATATATATATATATATATATATATATATATATATATATATATATATATATATATATAACAAATAAAATAACAGTAACAAATACCTTGAAATACAAAAGACAAAAATAAATTTCTTGGAATATTTTAATGTTAATTTTTATGCATATTGTTTTTAAAGAAAATTTTAATTAAACTGTCTAATAAATAATATCTCAATTGAAATGTATTTTTATCAAAAATAATTGTCACTTTAAAATATCAATAATGGAATATTAATTTATTTTTTCTTTAAAATGTTAATATCAATTTCGAGAAAATTCAAAAATGATCTTTTATGCATAGTCGAATGTCTTCTATGCATCCCTAACATGGTTCACACATAGTCGACCATCATCAATTAACTATCTATAATGGTTCACACATAGTCAATCATCATCAATTGGCTGTCTGACATGGTACACTCATAGTCGACCATCACCAGTGCATCTCTGACATTGTTCACACCTAGTGGACCTTCATCTACGATTGTCTGACATGGTTCACACATAGTTGACTGTTGAGAAATATATTTTCGGCAAATATTTTTTGTATCGTATCCACAGAGATTGGGTGATATTACCTCCGTTCTACAGTTGCTATCATTTTAAGTTGATAAATAAAAATTGGTTTGGTTTGTGTTTGGAATTTATCTTGAATTTTAGAAATAAACTAAGATAGTAAAATATGATTTTCTCAAATAAAAAATGTTTTGCCAAGATTAGTGTTCACTATTCCAAACTCATGCATTTCCTCAAACCATGTATATGAATTCTAATTTCATGAATACAATCTAGTATTGCCTCAATATCATTTATTCCTAAATAATATTGTAATAATTGTTAAATAAAACTTTAGGTAATTTCTTCACCTAAACATGCATCTAACCATCATTATCTAGCAATACAAGTGATAAACAATCCATAGATCTATTTCTACGATTCATGCATTGTTTGAATAAACCTCTAAAATAATATTTATATTATCTTTTTCAACAATAATATAAATCAAAGATAAGATTTCAAAACAAGAGATTCATGAAGGATGGAAAAACACTTAGAAAGGGGGGGTTTGAATAAGTGTAGCTTTAAAACTTGTAAGATAAAAACAATTTGCACAATGATTTTTATCCTGGTTCGTTGTTAACTAAACTACTCCAGTCCACCCCCTTGGAGTGATTTACCTCACCTGAGGATTTAATCCACTAATCACACTTGATTACAATGGTTTTCCACTTAGAGTCTCTCTAAGTCTTCTAGAGTATCCTGATCACAACCTGATCACTCTAGGAACAAACTGCTTAGACAAATGCTAAGACTTTCTAGAGTATACTGATAAAAACCCTGATCACTCTAGTCCTTTACAAATTAATGTAAACGAATTCTAAGAGTATTACAATGCTTCTGAAAAGCTATAATCACAACTGTGATATTTCTCTTAAAGTTTAAGCTTAATCTCACTAATATATTACAACAGCAATGTAGTGAGTTTGATGATGAAGTTTGAAAGCTTTTGAATTTGACAGTGTTTCTGTATTATGCACAAGTATCGTATTGAGCTTCTCATCAGAACTTCATATATATAGGCACTTGAGAAGATGACCGTTGGGAGCAATTAATGCTTTGTGTAATCCGTACCGCATTGCATTTAATGTTTCACTCTTTTGTCAACTACCTTGAGCCTTGTTTCCGCTGTGTCTACTGACGTTGCCTTTAATAGCTTCTAACGTTCCTTTTGTCAGTCAGCGCAGCCTGCCATCTTGTACTTGCTTCTGATCTGATGTTTGTGTATACAACGTTTGAATATCATCAGAGTCAAACAGCTTGGTGCAGAGCATCTTCTTGTCTTCTGACCTTGAAGTGCTTCTGAGCGTGATACCATGAGAACTTCGGTGCTTCTGCTTCTGAACTCAAGTTCTTCTGATGCTTTCATAGACCCATGTTCTGATTCTGCTTGACCATCTTCTGATGTCTTGCCAGACCATGTTCTGATGTTGCATGCTGAACCTTCTGAGTCAGTGCTTCTTGCGCTGATTTTGTGCATGCTCTTTGTATAGTTCCTGAAACAGAAATTGCATAGTATTAGAGTACCACATTATCTCATACAAAATTCATATCCTTGTTATCATCAAAACTAAGAATATTGATCAGAACAAATCTTGTTCTAACAATCTCCCCCTTTTTGATGATGACAAAAACATACATAAATGATATGAATTTGCGATCAGAAAGGATAGACGGCTAAAGACAATTACACAGCTATAGCATAAGCATATAGATAACATGTGAATATGTCTCCCCCTGAGATCAACAATCTCCCCCTGAGATGAATAATCTCCCCCTGAAATTAATACTAGAAGAATTTTATAAATAAAAGACTTCCCTGAGTATTTCAGTAGAGACGTTCACTTATGCTTATATCTTCAGAACATTCACAGCTTCTGATTCTTGCTTCCATAGGACAGCATCAGAACTTGAATTTCCTAGATCTTCAGAGTATTCACAGCTTCTGATTCTTGCTTCCATAGGACAGCTTCAGAGCTTGAATATCTTCTTGAATCATAGCATGCTAGATTGTATCAGAACATTATTGAATGTACCAGAGCATCATCAGAGCATCTCTACATCCTGAAATGTTACAGAACAAAACTGAACGACAAAAGTCAGCATGAATGAATCAGAACATAGAATATGTTTCAGAACATATAATATGTATCAGAGCAAATAGACATAATGTTTCAGAGCATATTTTGTAACTAAAAACATGCATCAGAACATATAAGGAAAAGAAATGAAAGTATATTCTGTCATCAGAATATCTGAACATTCTTCCTTCTTGCTTTTGATCTTAAAGCTTTCTAGCACTCAGCTTGCTTCAATTTCCAAAAGCTTGATTCTTTATAGAATTGCTTTTCCCCATCTCTTTGCTTCTCATGTTGAGCTTTAAGGAGGATCTTCAATTCCTACAAGACAACACTTAAAAACATAGAACTTTGCAAGTTCTGTTAGAAATGTGGAGCCTTTCTCCCAGCAACTGATAAAATTAAATCAGATCATTTATCACATATTTCTCCCCCTTTTTGTCATAACATCAAAAACATAAAAGATTTAGACGAAAAACAAAAACAAACAGATGGAAGAAAAGGATAATTTTCATTTAAGCTCAAAGAAACAGAGGTACAGAAGTTCAAGAGGAAAGCAAAAGAAGATGCAAAAACAGATGCAGCAAAACAAAAGAGAAAAACAACTAAGACTCAATCTAAGATGACCCTAGCTTTGACATGATCTTGGCCAGCATCTCATGAATCCCACTGTTGCTCTCATTCTGCCTTTCCATGAAAGCTCGAAATTCAGCATTGATTGATCTCTGCTCTTCCTGGTTCTTCTGAATAACTTCCAGAGTCCTTGCAAGACGGGAAGGTTCATCAGAAGAAGCTTCACAGCTTCTATCCACAGGGATGGCATTATGATCTGCAGCTTCCATAGTTAGATCATTTGCTTGATTTTCCTCAACAGGAATAGATTCAGCAACATGATCCTCAACATCTGCTTCTTGCATAGAAGCATCTCCAAATTCTGCAGCCGGAACCTCAGAATCTCCATCTTCAAGTGCCTGAAGAATGGCAGCAAGATTCCTGGGGGAAGAAGGTCCTTCAACTTCTGGTGGGTCAACAACTTCTGGAATGACCAAGCTTGGGTCTTCCACAGAAGGATTTTCCCTCATAAAGTCAAAGAGAGTCTTGAAATCTCCCAGCAGAATAGGGTATTGAGGCTTCCATACCACAATTTCTCTGCAAGGATTTGCTTCCATTGCAGCAGCAATTCTTGCTTCCTCTAGTTCATCCACAAACCGCTTCTCTTCAGTAGCAACACAGTTTCTGAGGGGATGATAGTAGATACCATTGTCTCCCTCCAGAAGATAACCAGCATACCCAGGGGCAACAGCCACTAGTCTCTTCTGTACTCCCATAGCTCCTACTTGAAAATCCTGGCGAAAATCTCTCCAGAGGTTTCTCGTAGAAACATCATCAAGACCACTGAAGAAGGCATCCTTCAGAAGATCCAGCCTGCTAATCACCTCATGTCTGAACAGCTCCAGGTAGATACGGGGTTCAGGTGGGTTGAAGGTGAATTTGTAGTCAGGGTAGAGAAGACAGTAGGGGTTGGATTTTCTGGTAGGTAGAGGATGGGATAGAGAATGGGAAGGTACGGTGTTTGAGGAGGATGGGATGTCTGTGGGGATGATTGAGGATGAAGTAATATCTGTGATAGGGGTAGGAGAAGAAGGAATTATTATGATGGGGGTTGATGAAGATGGTTTATTAGAAGGAGTTGGGGGAAGGATACTCATTGGAGTAGGGTTTAAGACTGGAAAGGAAAGAGAAGGTGGAAGAGGATTAGGTATAGAGAAGATATTTTGGGGTTCAGAAGGAAGTTGTTGGGTAGAAGATAGAGGAACAGAAGGAGGAGGTGTAAAGACATGCCTTGTAACTGATGCAGAAGGGGAATTTGCTGATCTGGGAGTACGAAACGAACCTCTGATCTTCTGCTGCTTGTATTCAGGAGAGTTCACCTTGTCAGGATCATAGGTGACCCTCAGCTTCTTGGCTTGCTTGGCCTCATCTTCTTGAGCCTTTCTTTTTAGCCTAGCCGGTTGTTTCTTCTGATCCTTCTTCTGAAGATCAGCTTTGGACAGAAGTACTCTTCCACGGATCCAAGCAGGATCAACTTCTGATTGCTTCCGGACAGAATCTTCCAAGTGATGCTTGACAGCCTTGTGAAGTTCTCGATGGAACAATTTGGCAAAATGATCAGTGGTTTTCACACGTATTTTTACCGCTGTTTTTAGTTATCTTTAAGTATTTTATTTTATGTTTTAATTTATTATTCGTCATTTTATGCTTTGGTTTTGTGTTTAAGTGTTTGTAGGCTCAGATGAATGAAATGGAGAAAATCAGTGCGAAACGTGAAGAAACTGATGAAAAAGCACATGGCCTGGCCAAACGCGTCCCCACACGCGTGTGGAGCCTATGAAAGTGCATCCTGCTGCTCAAACGCGTCCCCAAACGCGTGTGGAAGTGAAATGCTGAGGTCTGCTGACCAAACGCGTGCCCAGACGCGTCCCAGGCCACCAAACGCGTGCCCAGACGCGTCCCAAACTGCCAGACGCGTGCCCACACGCGTCCCAGCTGCCAGAATTACAAAGGAATGCCTGCCCCTGCCAAGACGCGTCCCAGGACGCGTGTAACAGCCACCAAACGCGTGTCCACACGCGTGTGCACGTAAAAGAATGGGCTTTCTTGCTGAAAAGCCCAGTTTGGACGAAATAAAAGGAGGAGGTTGCGTTTGGACAGGGGTTCGACGAATTTGGGAGCGAAAATACACTGTAGAAGGCTGGAGAACTCAGATTCTATGCAAGGATTGAAGATTTCTATGAGCTTTTGCCATTGAAGATTGGATTTCCTTCATTTATCTGTAATGTCTACAATTTACACTATGGTTTCTGTTATTTTCATGAGTAGCTAAACCCCCCATTGCTAGGGGGGTGACCCTGATTCTGATTGTGATGAATTCATTCAATTGATGCAATAACTATTTTACTTTTCGTATTTGTTAATTTGTTCTTCATCCGTTAATAATGCTTTATCCGTTAGAAAAACGGATTCTGAATATGAATGAATAGTGTAGCTGGACGGCATATTATTTGTGGACATGATTAAGAACATATAATATCTATATCACCTAGGACTAGGGATATCATATGGTAACCGGAATTTCTTGTTATTGGAATGCTTGATCATAACCGTAATTATCTATGGACATAGTAATTAGGTTGTGAGGTCAAAGATCTTTTCACTAAGGCCTTAGGATTAGATACTCTAAAGAACCGGTAATTAACTATGAAAAGCATGTTATTGTATTGAGACAGAGAATTCGTTGCATGAAGAATCATTCACCGTCCCTAGCAATCTACTCATCTCTGTTCATCGTTCTATTATTCTGTTTATTTACTTTATTTGCAAAACCAATCAAAACAACCTTTTGAACTTTTGTTTAATTGAAACACTGATAAAACTCTATATCGTCAAGCAGTCCTTGAGATTCGATACATGGGATTTTCCCATTACTACTACATAGGCGAAAATAGTACACTTGCTATTTTCCTATCAAGTTTTTGGCGCCGTTGCCGGGGACTGCCGAAGATTATAGAGTTCTAGATTTATTTCAATTAAAATTTTGTTGCTCTGCGACTAAAATTTTATTTTCTGCACTTTTTATTTATTTTTCCTAATTCTAATATTTGTCTAATCTGTGTATGCGAGGTAAGGCCTCAGCTGAATTTCTTTTTGACGCAGAAATCGAAAGAACTTTGCACGCAAGGCGAAGACAAGCTCGGTTGGCTAAACTGGAACCGGAAGAGGAAATTGTGTCAGTTCATTCCGATTCAGAGTCTGAAAGTGAAGAAGAAACCATGGGTGAAAATCCTCCTCCTCCTGAGAGACTCCTTGGTGACTATGGTGCTGCAAACACACCGGGGGGAAGACAAACAATTGTCAACCAACCGGTAAATGCTGCAAATTTTCAACTACATCCAAGCACAATCAATCAGCTTGAAAGGAAACCTTTCACCGGAAAGGTAAATGAAGATGCAAACAAGCACCTGCAGAGATTTCTGACCATGAGCACAACTCTAAAAATTGAAGGGCATACAGAAGAAGCAAAGAAGCTGAGAATGTTCCCGTTCACTTTAGCCGAAGAAGCAGAAGAGTGGTTTTATTCTCTTCCAGCAGGCAGTATCACATCATGGGAAGAAATGGAGAAGGCTTTCTTGAATGAGTATTTCCCCGCCTCGGTCTTTATAAGAAAGAGGTGTGACATTTTGAACTTCAAGCAGAAGGAGGGTGAGCCCTTAGGAGATGCTTACAAAAGATTCAAAAGAATTCTAGTAGCATGTCCCACTCATAATATGGACAAGACTGAACAGATGCAAGTATTTGTCAATGGGCTCAGAATGAAAACAAAGCAGTTAATCGACACAGCAGCTGGAGGCTCAACAAATTTCACAACAGCCTCTGGTATCATCAAAATCATTGAAGCTATAGCTGCAAATGAGCATTTGGAGCTGTATGATAGGTGTGCCAGTAAACCAGAAGGAATCATTGACCTCAAGCTGGAAACCTCAAAAATCCGAGTTGAAGATGCGATATCGGCTGAAGTTGAAAAAAGATTGAAGGCTATGAATATAGGTACACAACGGGTGGCTCAAGTGCAACAAGCTCAACCTGTAATATGTGAAATTTGCAATGGTCCTCATCAAACTGTATGTTGTGTTGCAACTCCCAAGCAAATTGAAGAAATCAAATTCCTGAGGCAAAATAATCCTTATTCTAACACCTATAATCCTGGGTGGAAGAATCATCCCAACTTCGCTTGGAAAGATCAACAACAACAACAAGGCCCTCAGAAGGCGGAGTGGGAAGTAGCTATCGAGAGATTGGCTGGACAATGCTCTCAGTTTCAAGAAGAGACAAGAAACAACCATAGGAACACCACAGCTTCAATAAAAAATCTAGAGGTTCAGGTGGGTCAAATAGCACAGCATATCACTCTACAGGCACAAGGTAACTTTCCGAGTGCAACTGTGAAAAATCCGAAAGATCAAGAGAAGATTAATGCTGTTACAACAAGGAGCAAAAGGGTGGCTGAATCAGAAAAAGAGAAAGAGGAAATAGATGACCCTATGGTAATAGAGGTGGATCTAGAAATAAGAGAGAATTCGAAAGAGCCAGAAGTTGTGATACCACCGGTTAAACCAGTTGAAGAAAAAAAGAAAGATGCTGAACCGGAGATCAAACTACCTTTCCCTTCCAGAGTGACAAAGAAGAAGTCAAAAGAGAAAGACTTCGAGAAGTTCACTAAATTGTTCAAAAGGCTAGAGGTAAATCTACCATTCTTTGAAGCACTTGAGCACATGCCCTTGTATAGGAAATTTATGAAGGAGGTGATGGCGAAAAAGAGATCAGTGGAAGGAGAACAAAAGATTGCAACTGAGAAGTGCGGTTTAGTCTCGTCAGCAAGAAAGATCCCAATAAAGAGGAAAGACCCGGGAGCGGTGGCAATACCATGCACTATCAATAACATAACTTTTAAAAAGGTACTCCTCGATTCTGGTTCTAGTGTGAGTTTAATGCCTTTGTCAATCTTTAAAAAGCTTGAGTTGCAAAAGATTAGTGAGAGTAAGACACAGTTAAGGTTCGCCGACCACACCATCAAGAAATCATATGGGGTAGCAGAAGATGTATTGGTGGAAGTGGATAAGTTTGTATTCCCCGTGGACTTCCACGTCATGGACATTCCGGAAGACGAAGAAACTCCTATCCTTCTTGGGAGGCCATTTTTGTCGACAGGTCGCTGCAACCTCGACATTGAAAAGGGGACACTAACGCTGAGATCTTCTGATGAAGAAGTAACCTTGAAGATGTTAGGAGTTAAGAAACATAGGGCGGTTGTGAATGATCAAAATTCTGGTGGTACGACAGAAAGTGAAAAAAAAGACAAAAAGCCTGAGCAGCTCCAAGAAAAAGTTTCAAGCATAGCATCTCGGGTAGAAACAACTCATGAAGCTATCAAAAGTCCGAAGAAGGCTAAGAAAGTCAAGAAGAATGTGGTAAGTGAATTGAAGGGAAAAGTTGTCCATGCCTTTTATCTTCATGAGTTTTTGGTTGCGGAGGTGAAAAGCAACCAGGTGTGGAATAGAAAATACCCTCCATAATAAAGGGTAATGGACCGTCGAGCCATGCGACGTTAAACGAAGCGCTTCGTGGGAGGCAACCCACAGTTTTAATAATTAATTTCTCTGTTTGTTTGTTTTATTTTCAGGAAATAAAAGGGGCATTTCAAGTGGAAGCTATGGAGTGCAGTACCCTCTGTGAGTCACCTCTCTCGGGCTTGTTCTAAAACATTGAGGTCAATGTTTTGTTCAAGTTTGGGGGAGGTTTCACTCTTTGCATTTTTAATTTATTTTGCTGCTATAATATGTGTAAGACTTACAAAATCATTCTCCCAAATTTTAACCGAAATTTTTAAATTTTGAAGAGTTTGGATCTTAAAGAGCGATCGGGAATAGTATATAGAGATGAAGGGAGGATTGGTTGAGGACAGGAAGTTCGGAATAATGTGACAAGAAGAGGTTTGGTTAAACACCCTTGGTTCCTTAAATGAAATACGAGTCCAACGTGTAGATTTGCACCATAGTACTTGTATCCTGAGAAGTACTCCTCGAGTAGTTTATTGATACAGTCTGGCATAATTCAGATTCACATGCATGATGATTGGTTGAAAAAAAAAATAAAGGATATAAGGTTGGCACCAAATGATGAAAAGGCGGTAAAAGGCAACCGGCTCGCTAAGTTGGGTAACCCTTACCCGGTTATTCAGCCCAAAGGAGGTTGATCCCCAAACGTCGTCCAAAAGGACAATATACAACTGTAAAGTTTGAAAATTTCATCGGTAATAAGAAAGTAGCAAATGCTGCTCGTTTGGTGCCAGAGAAAAGAAAATATAAAGTCTTGATCTGTCTCATGCATGTGATGATTATTATGAGAAATACAGTGCCGTAATGTGATTGTCCGAATGAAAGAGGAGGAAAATCGGAAAGAGACTTAAGTGCAAAGCATAGTTGGAGAGGTATCGAAAAGGGGAGCTTAAGGTTTAAAGTGGGAGCAGAAACTCGTCGCGTCATGTGAATGTCGGACCACTGTTTCTTGATCAATAAAACTGGATATCTCACGTATGAATACCGATGTGCCTTGAAGGTCATTAACTCTTGTAATTGTCGCTTGAGGTCAAGCAACGGTTTAAGTTTGGGGGAGTTTGATCAGTGGTTTTCACACGTATTTTTACCGCTGTTTTTAGTTATCTTTAAGTATTTTATTTTATGTTTTAATTTATTATTCGTCATTTTATGCTTTGGTTTTGTGTTTAAGTGTTTGTAGGCTCAGATGAATGAAATGGAGAAAATCAGTGCGAAACGTGAAGAAACTGATGAAAAAGCACATGGCCTGGCCAAACGCGTCCCCACACGCGTGTGGAGCCTATGAAAGTGCATCCTGCTGCTCAAACGCGTCCCCAAACGCGTGTGGAAGTGAAATGCTGAGGTCTGCTGACCAAACGCGTGCCCAGACGCGTCCCAGGCCACCAAACGCGTGCCCAGACGCGTCCCAGACTGCCAGACGCGTGCCCACACGCGTCCCAGCTGCCAGAATTACAAAGGAATGCCTGCCCCTGCCAAGACGCGTCCCAGGACGCGTGTAACAGCCACCAAACGCGTGTCCACACGCGTGTGCACGTAAAAGAATGGGCTTTCTTGCTGAAAAGCCCAGTTTGGCAGAAATAAAAGGAGGAGGTTGCATTTGGACAGGGGTTCGACGAATTTGGGAGCGAAAATACACTGTAGAAGGCTGGAGAACTCAGATTCTATGCAAGGATTGAAGATTTCTATGAGCTTTTGCCATTGAAGATTGGATTTCCTTCATTTATCTGTAATGTCTACAATTTACACTATGGTTTCTGTTATTTTCATGAGTAGCTAAACCCCCCATTGCTAGGGGGGTGACCCTGATTCTGATTGTGATGAATTCATTCAATTGATGCAATAACTATTTTACTTTTCGTATTTGTTAATTTGTTCTTCATCCGTTAATAATGCTTTATCCGTCAGAAAAACGGATTCTGAATATGAATGAATAGTGTAGCTGGACGGCATATTATTTGTGGACATGATTAAGAACATATAATATCTATATCACCTAGGACTAGGGATATCATATGGTAACCGGAATTTCTTGTTATTGGAATGCTTGATCATAACCGTAATTATCTATGGACATAGTAATTAGGTTGTGAGGTCAAAGATCTTTTCACTAAGGCCTTAGGATTAGATACTCTAAAGAACCGGTAATTAACTATGAAAAGCATGTTATTGTATTGAGACAGAGAATTCGTTGCATGAAGAATCATTCACCGTCCCTAGCAATCTACTCATCTCTGTTCATCGTTCTATTATTCTGTTTATTTACTTTATTTGCAAAACCAATCAAAACAACCTTTTGAACTTTTGTTTAATTGAAACACTGATAAAACTCTATATCGTCAAGCAGTCCTTGAGATTCGATACTTGGGATTTTCCCATTACTACTACATAGGCGAAAATAGTACACTTGCTATTTTCCTATCACAAAACCTTCAACAGGAACTTTCCTTGACAGAATGTCAGGAAAGCTTGTACCAACAGAAGATACCGTCTGGATGAGATCAAGTCTGAACAAATCCACAACGTTGAAGACAGGACCTTGAACCACTCCAAGAAATTGGGACGCATCAAGGGTTCTGATGGAATCCAGCAGATTGCTTTCAGTCAGAATGTCAGATATCATTCTGGCGAAAGGAATAGTGTTCCTTGGAATATGAGGGTACTTCGCCCTTTCATCTTCTCTTGATTCAAAAATAGAAGTCTTTAGATTCTCAAACAGAATATGAGAGATGTTGAGTTCTATCTATCTACCAATGCAGAAGAGAGTGTACTTGTGATCCGGACTGATGTAGGCGGAGGGTGAGAACATCTTCTTTCTGTCGTGAAGAGAACCCAGAATAATCTCACCCCATACTTGATAAAACGGCCTCAAGGTGCCCGTTTTATGAGAGTCAGCTCCGAAGGCAAGAGAGATTTGATTTTCAACTTGATACCAGTTAACCGTTCCAGGTTGAAGACCAGAACAACCTTCTTCATCATTCAGATTGTACAGCTTCCTGATGAGCTTTTCAGAAATAACCACTTCATGCCCTAGCACGAAGGAAATGATAGCAGTTGGGGTAACCGTTGCATATACCCAGAAGTCCTTCACAAGTTCATGATAAATTGGTCCAACCAATCTATCAAGATATTTCGACCATCCTTGCTCCAATATTCTGACGTCACACAGAAAACCATTTGCTCTAAGGTTGTTGAAGTCCACAGCAGATTCACAAAGAACTTCCAGTTCGTCAGTAGGAATCATGCATGTTTTCAAAGGAGCATACCCATATTTGCGTAGAAGAATCTGAGTAGACGTGAGTCTTTCTACTGGGCTTGAAGAACTTGAAGATGAATACATGATGATTATGCTTTGAGATCAAATCATAAACTAGGGTTTGACGGAAACAAATGCAGAGAGAGAGGGAGACACACAAATGGAGAGAGAGTGAAAAAAAGAAATGAAGATGAAGCGGGTTATTTAAACAGCTTGAAAAAGAAATTAAAATTAAAGAAAAGAAAATTGTTTTAAATGAAATGATTACAAGAAAAAAGACATTAATGAGCATTTAATGAGAAGTGACATTAGGAGAGATAATGTGACAAAGTGAAATGATTTGCACATTTACCTAGGGCGACGTCTCCTCAACTACACGCATGCTTGTCCAAAAATAGAGAACACGTGTTCATTTTCTGGAAAGACGGGTGACAGCTGTTTTGCTTTAAAAGAACTTCTGAATCAACTTAGATAATGAAACGTTAGAAATAACAGAATCAGAATTTCTAATTGATTAATATCAGAACTTCTTATGACTGCCTAGTCCTAACACATTTCAGAAGATACTCATACAGAGATCTTCTCATCTTCTCATTCTGGGCACAAATCCATACTGATATTCTTCAGAATGAACTTAAACCTATCTTCAGCCAGGGGTTTTGTAAAGATATCAGCCCATTGATGGTCTGTATCTACAAAGTTTAAAGAGATAACACCCTTCTGAACATAGTCCCTTATGAAATGATGTTTAATCTCAATATGTTTAGCTTTGGAATGTAAGATAGGATTCTTAGATAAACATATATCATAAGTATTATCACAGAAAATAGGAATGTTACTCTCATATATCTGATAATCTTCTAGCTGACTCTTCATCCAGAGCATTTGTGTGCTACAACCAGCAACATCAACATATTCTGCTTCTGTTGTTGAAAGAGCTATTGTAGCTTGCTTCTTGCTATACCAGGAGATCAGATGACTTCCAAGAAATTGACAACTTGCAGAAGTGTTTTTCCTTTCAATTCTGTCTCCAGCATAGTCAGCATCACAGAATCCTACTAAGTTGTATTCTTTAGATCTTCTGTACACTAAGCCAACGTTAGTAGTACCTTTCAGATACCTCAGAATTCTCTTAACAGCAGTTAAGTGAGATTCTCTAGGATCTGATTGGAATCTAGCACACAAACAAACACTGAATAGAATGTCAGGTCTAGAAGCAGTTAAGTATAGGAGAGATCCAATCATACCTCTGTACAACTTCTGATCTACCTTCTTACTTACCTCATCCTTACCTAGGACGCATGTTGGATGCATAGGAGTTTTGGCTTCTTTGCTTTTAGAAAGATTAAACTTCTTCGGAAGTTCTTTCACATACTTCATTTGATGAACATAGGTTCCATCAGAAGTTTGGTTGATTTGAATCCCAAGGAAATACTTGAGTTCTCCCATCATACTCATTTCAAATTCAGCCTGCATAGAATTAGCAAACTCCTTTCCCAGTGAGGCATTAGATGTTCCAAAGATAATATCATCAACATAAATTTGAAAAATTAAAATATCCTTCTTAGTTGTTTTACAGAAGAGAGTTGTGTCCACTTGTCCTCTAGTGAAACCATTGTCCAGAAGAAAAGAACTTAATCTATCATACCAAGCTCTGGGAGCTTGCTTCAATCCATACAATGATTTCTTAAGTTTGAAAACATGTTCTGGAGACTTAGAGTCTTCAAAACCAGGAGGTTGGTGGACATAGACTTCCTCATCTATATAACCATTTAAGAAGGCACTCTTAACATCCATCTGATACAGAGTGATGTTATGTTGAGTGGCAAAAGAGATTAATAAGCGAATAGATTCTAACCTGTCCACTGGTGCAAAGGTTTCTGTATAGTCAATCCCTTCTTGCTGACTATATCCCTGAGCCACCAGTCTGGCTTTGTTTCTTACCACTTAGTACCAATGATGTTGAATCCTTTTGGTCTAGGAACCAAATCCCATACATCATTCCTTGTAAACTGATTTAGTTCTTCTTGCATGGCAATTATCCAGTCTGGATCTTCTAGAGCTTGATCAACAGAAGTTGGCTCTATCCAAGAAACAAGACCTAATTGACAGTCTGCATTGTTCTTAAGGAATGCTCTTGTTTTGATGGGATCATCTTTCTTTCCAAGGATTACATCTTCTGAGTGAGCTGATAAAAGTCTAGATGATCTTCTGACAGTTGGTTCTTCAAAAATCCTGAGATGCTCTAAATATGCAGCAACTTGATCTTCTGATCCATTGCTTCTGAGACTTTCAGCTTCTGGAGTTTTGCTTCTTGGTT
Organism: Vicia villosa; assembly: GCF_029867415.1. Taxonomy (NCBI): domain Eukaryota; kingdom Viridiplantae; phylum Streptophyta; class Magnoliopsida; order Fabales; family Fabaceae; genus Vicia; species Vicia villosa. Next base: position 46,041 of record NW_026705597.1, read on the forward strand.
CTGCAGCTTCTGATATGACAATATCTATATGTGCAAAATTCTCAAACTGCTTTGGTTTTTCAAGACCAAGCTTATCATCAAACCTGATATTGATTGATTCTTCTACAACCAATGTTTCAGTATTGTATACTCTGTAGCCTTTAGAGCGTTCAGAATATCCAAGAAGAAAACATTTTTGTGCCTTAGAATCAAACTTACCAAGATGATCTTTAGTATTCAAAATAAAACACACACATCCAAAAGGATGAAAATATGAAATGTTGGGCTTTCTGTTCTTCCACAATTCATAAGGAGTCTTATTTAGAATAGGTCTTATAGAGATTCTATTCTGAATATAACACGCAGTGTTTATTGCTTCTGCCCAGAAGTGCTTCGCCATATTGGTCTCATTGATCATGGTTCTGGCCATTTCTTGCAGAGTCCTATTCTTTCGCTCTACAACTCCATTTTGCTGAGTTCTAGGACAAGAGAAATCATGGGCAATACCATTTTCTTTGAAGAACTCCTCAAAGAATCTGTTCTCAAATTCGCCACCATGATCACTTCTGACCTTTATGATTTTACACTCCTTCTCAGATTGGATCTGAGTGCAGAATTCAAAGAACACTGAATGAGACTCATCCTTGTGTTTTAAGAACTTTACCCATGTCCAGCGGCTATAATCATCTACGATGACTAATCCATATTTCTTCCCTCTGATAGATGTTGTTTTGACTGGTCCAAACAGATCAATATGCAGAAGTTCTAACGGCCTTGAGGAAGATACAACATTCTTAGATTTGAATGCAGGTTTGGAGAACTTGCCCTTCTGACATGCTTCACAAAGAGCATCTGATTTATATTTCAGATTTGGGGGTCCTCTGACCAGATTTAGTTTGTTAATCTGAGAAATCTTTCTCAAACTAGCATGTCCTAATCTTCTGTGCCAGACCCATTCCTCTTCAGAAACAGACATAAGGCAAGTCACCTTCTGCTTCTCAAGATCTGAAAGATCAATCTTATAGATGTTGTTCTTTCTCTTGCCTGTAAATAGGATTGAGCCATCCTTCTGACTTACAGCCTTGCTAGACTTTTGATTGAAGATTATATCATAACCATTGTCACTTAATTGACTTATGGACAATAAGTTATGCGTTAATCCTTCTACAAGAAGTACATTAGTTATGGAAGGAGAGTTACCAAAACTTATGGTTCCAGATGTAACACCCCGTTAATTCTGGTGTATTAATTTAATTATTTTATTAATTTAATTATTGGAATTAATAATTTATGGGAATTATTTGGAAAAAAAAATGATAAAATATGGTGTTGGGCTGAGTGTGATAGTTAGTAAAAGGGGGGGGTGTTAACTAAGCAAGCCCATTAAGAATATTTTATTTTATTTTTCATAAAATAAAGGAATTGGGGAAAGAGAAGCATAAGCAGAAGAAGCAGATTTTGGAACTGAAGAACACGTGAAAGTGAGAAGAGCCTAAAGGGTAGGAGAACTTCGAAGATTCGACTCTGAGGTAAGGGGGATTCTTCGGGTTAGTAATCCTTATGCGATTGTAGGTAGTAGGATTGATTAGGATTATTGTTTAGTTCATTCGTATGTGTCGGGTTTGGGAATTTTGATTAGGTTTTGATGGAATCGTATGGATTACATGATTTTTGTTAATACTTGTGATATATGATGTTGATACATGTATAAAACTTGTCTGAAATGTGTAATGATGTGGAAATTGATGATATTGTGTGCTATGTCCGTTTGTATATGAATTGGGAAAAATGGGATGGGGTTATTACGATCAAAATGGTGATTTTTGTTGTGCAGGTACGTAGGAACCGGTTCCCATGTGGGACGAACCGGTTCCCCCTTATAAAAAACAGAGTGTGTGGATTCTGGGTAGCTGGGAACCGGTTCCCATGTAGGGACAACCCGGTTCCCCATAGTAAAAATCAGAGGCGTGTTTTGGGAAGCTGCCAGGAACCGGTTCCCATGTAGGGACAACCCGGGTTCTGCAGCATTTTTTTCTAAAAATGTTTTATCTTTAAAATCCCATAACTTTTGATCCGAGTATCCGATTTATGTGCCGTTTTGAGCATTGTGAAGCCGAGTTAAAGGCCTATATGATGAATAGGTAGTGTGGACGTAAAGTCCGAGTTTTCAATTGTGTTTATACTACTTATTGGATGATGTCTTTCATGTATGCGTGTGACATGTTTGTATGAATGCTAAGAATATATATATATATATATACATGCTTATTGGTGATGAATTGGTGATGATAATGAAACAATGTGAATACATCGGATTGGTGATGTTGTAAGCGTGTTATATGTTGCATTCATTCGCATACATTTTTGGTGATGGATCCCGGTGATGAAAGTGGATCAAAATGGTGGGCATAATTCCCATTGTGTGGAATTTGTGCTGGTTAAAACTGTATCTTGGTGATGAAAAATATCGATTGGATGGGTTTATCCCATGGATGGTACCACATGCATTAGTGTCAGTTCATTCATTGCATTATATTATGATATGACTGAATGATTGTGTGGAATGATAGAATATGCTTATGTACTGATGTTTGGTTGTTATAACAAATTCCGATTTTATGTATGATGAGTGGATGATAATTGCTATGAGACTTTATTGCTTATGATTGTATAATGGTTATTAATTCGAATGAAACTCACCCTTACTTTGATGATTTCAGATTAAGGATGTAGCGGCGTCTTGATTGGGTGAAGATAGCTTGTAGGCTAGCCCGTAGTTCGTGTCGAGTCATGCTCTGATTGTAACACTGGGATCGATTAGTATTAGCGTTACTTGAGATACTTTGTTGCTATTTTGATTATGGATTATGTATTGTTGAACTGTTTGGATATGTTCCTTACATTGTTTAAAATAAGTTTCCGCTGCGATGAACACATGTTTGAAGTTTGGTTTAATCTTAATAAAGCATGACAATCGACTTGATGTTTTTATTTATTTAATAATTGTAGCATCCTTGATGTGTTATTACTCTGAATATATTATTTTTCTGCGGGGGTTTAGAAGGGTGTTACAATAGTGGTATCAGAGCATAGTCGGTCGTTAGAGTCAGAGTCTTAGTGTCAGTGTTCCCTTGTATGCGACTAGTGTAAGGTAAACACTGTCGATACTTCTATTCTGATGAGATTGTTTTGTGATTCGGCAGAATAATGGCTGGCAGAGGTGGAAGGAACGATGACGCTATCGCAGAGGCTCTAGGCATGATTGCTGGTGTATTGGGAGGGAATGCTAATGGAGCTGCGATTGGTGCTGACAGGCAGTTGAACAGCTTTCAGAGGAACAACCCTCCACTGTTCAAAGGCACCCATGACCCTGATGGTGCTCAGAAATGGTTGAAAGAGATCGAGAGGATCTTCCGAGTGATCGATTGTGTAGAAAATCTGAAGGTGAGGTACGGTACTCAGATGCTATCAGAAGAAGCTGATGACTGGTGGGTTACTACTAGGACTGAGTTGGATTCAGATGGGATTGCGATTACTTGGGCCATATTCAAGAGAGAATTTCTGAGGAAGTACTTTCCTGGAGATGTGCGGGGAAGGAAGGAGATTGAGTTTTTGGAGTTGAAACAGGGTAGTATGACAGTGCCGGAATATGCTTCCAAATTTGTGGAGTTGGCTAAGTACTACATACACTACACCAACGATGCAGCTGGAGAATTCTCTAAATGTATCAAGTTTGAGAATGGTCTTCGTGATGAGATCAAGCAGGGTATCAGGTATCAAAGAATTCGTCGGTTTGCTGATTTAGTGGACTGTAGCAGAATCTTTGAGGAAGACAGTCTTAAGCTGAAATCATCTCACTCTCGCGAGTTAGTTGATAAGAAGGGTAAGAAGCCTATGGACAGAGGTACACCATATGGTAGGGGAAACCCAAGAGCTGGTAACTGGAAAAGGCCTAGTGGGGGAGATTCTGGTGCTCCCTTTA